>NW_023270426.1:44123205-44419741 GCF_011800145.1 Mirounga leonina | reverse complement strand
CTTCCTTCCTTCCTTCCTTCCTTCCTTCCTTCCTTCCTTCCTTCCTTTCTTCCCTTCGTTTTTTAAAGCATGTGGGTAATAAGCATGTGATTTGCCAAGGATAGTTCAGTGAAACTGCCATTTTGATACTCTGGGTTTAGACAGCTACTCAGGACTGGAGGCAGAAACAGCTAGTTTTGCTCCTTTATTTACTGCCACTTTCTATTCAACACTCCCTCTGCTACTCACTCGCTAGGGTCTGCCCGCTTGAAGAAATGCTGGCTCTAAAGTCCTCCCTTCTGGTCTTGAGGCTCAACAGTTACACATCCATCTACTCGATAATTAGGGGAAATAGGGTTGTTGACTTTTCAAAGCCAGATTTCAACCTAATGATCAACATATTTTAGTGGGAAAAGTTCTACAAAGGAGGTTTTAAAAAATAAGTAATGAGGGCGCCTGGGTGGCTCAGTTGGTTAAGCGACTGCCTTCGGCTCAGGTCATGATCCTGGAGTCCCGGGATGGAGTCCCGGGATGGAGTCCCGGGATCAAGTCCCACGTCGGGCTCCCTGCTCAGCAGGGAGTCTGCTTCTCTCTCTGACCCTCCCCCCTCTCATGCTCTCTATCTCATTCTCTCTCTCAAATAAATAAATAAAATCTTAAAAAAAAAAAAAGTAATGAAACAAGCCTTACGTTTTCCTGGACAACAACTCTCTTATCTTCATAACTCTTATACCTAAAAAACCCCCAGCTCAATGAATAATAAGTGCTTAAGAATAATAATAACAAAAATAGTTTAACCCTACTTTGGAGAATTCATTCATTTCTCTCCACTTTACAACTTCCTATTCAATCATTGTCTATTAATTTCTTTTCACACCACACTCAGAAACCGATAACACAAAGTTACCAAGCATAAACATCTCTAGCCTACCTCTTTCTTACAGTTTTGTTCCTCATTTTTCTTCCCACTTCCCCTTAAGAAGGATTTTTCTCTCTTTCCTAAATGGGCTCAAGCCCACAATTAGCCCTCTGAAAGCTTGTGTGGGATCTTATTTTCAAACGTTTTCTCACGCAAAATGACTTTAGGGCTCTAATCTCAACACAATGATCTCCAAAAATACGGTGGCTATTTTTGGGAGAAAAAATAAATTCTAAGAATTCTGGTTACGAATCAGTAGTAGGCTCTGCAAACAGTCATAGCCGTAAACAAAAAACAGAAAGATTTTCACATGTACCCTACTTGGTAAATATCACTCTTTAGTTTCTTAGCCACACTTCCTAATTATAAATCTTCTGTTAAAAATGCCAGTGTACCATAGGGGTCGTTAATGTCAGACTCTCTGTTTTCTGCTTAATATTTTCTTATTACCAGGCCTTTTTCGTCCACCCCATCATCCCTTTGCCTCTATGCTAAATGGGTTGTGCCCAAGGCCTTAAAACTGAGCATCTAGCAATCAGATGTCGCCTACTCTGTTCTTCATTTCACTGACAGCCCTGAGGGACCCTGTCATGCTTCTGTCGGAGCCCTCCACATTCCCTTGAGTGAGCCGTTTCCCATGCTGTGTGAACCACACTCTATCTCTACTTCTCCCTGGAAGTTTCAATTCTTAAAACTTGGTAAAACTGAATCTCTTCTTCATTTCCCTCCAACAAACTGAATTCCTCTCTAGGGGTACACTTTTCTCTCAGAATGTTTTTTTTTAGCCTTGTCTCTTATTCTTTTTGCTTCCCCCTTTGTAGGCTTCATTCTCACCTCAAGCCCATTTTGTATATGGGCAAGATACAGGCTAATTCTCTTTCCCCGACTTTTTTCCCCCCATATCTTAAAAACATCTTAAGAAAATGTGTTCTGCTTATTCAGGTATTTTCAAAATATGTTTAAGCAATGGTTATCCCTGAGTATGGAACTGAGGTGGTTTGGGGGTAAGAGTTGGGAGGGAAACCGGACACCTTTACATTTTATTTTACTTGTTTTTGCTTAAGGTATTTATAGAATGTACTATTTTTTTTTAAAGATTTTATTTATTTATTTGACACAGAGAGAGAGAGAGAGCACAAACAGGGGGAACGGCAGAGGGAGAGGGAGAAGCAGGCTCCCCGCTGAGCAGGGAGCCTGATACAACATAGGGCTTGATCCCAGGACTGCAGGATCATGCCCTGAGCCGAAGGCAGACGCTTAACTGACTGAGCCACCCAGGCGCCCCAGTGATGTACCATTTTTGAAATTTAAAAATATTTATTTTACTCAAAAATACCTTTACATTGTTCAGAAGGAAAAAAAAAACTCCTCTAAGATTATGGTTATCAAGGATTTCATAATTAAATGGTTATTCACTGAAAAGAGGAAAACAGAGGTAGTGAGAGACGGTGTATCTCAGGAAGACAGTATTATTCAAAGTCAGCCTTCCCCTCACTTGTGTTTCAGCTGTGAGCATACAACCAAGTTCTGTGAGTACCACAGTATAAAGGCTGAGCATAGAGACAGTGCAGATAATTATGAAATAAAACTATGTAGGTTATTTGGATGTACCTTTTAGGAACTTCTGATTCAAAAGGAAAAGGTGCCTCTTAATTTTTCCTCTACACAGTTTGATACACTCAGAAATTTTTCAAAATCAGTATATGTTGCTATTGCAGTTAAACACATACATGCGTGCACGCATGCACACCCACACACTCACTCACACAAAATTTCCATTCTCCCGAGGTTGCTAATTTAATCAGGTTTCTTTCCTAACACGTAACACTGAGGTACAGTATCCAGGGTCCCCACAGGGATCTAGGGGGTAAAGGGCCCTGTGATGCAGTCCAAACAGGGCAGCCTCCTGGGGCAGAGAGCAGAGCAGTGAAGGGTGAAGAAAAGACACAGAAGGAAGAATGAGAAATCTTCAGCACAGGTGTGAGGACTAGATTATTTTAGTAGTTATATTTTTATAGAACATCATATTTAAGTATTGAAGCATATATTTTAAAACTGTGTCACAACCATCATATATGCCACAAATAATTCTGCCTGGTGGGTCTAAGTGGCTGGGTGCTGGCAACCAGGTTTGCAGACCTAGAGAATTAGGGGCAAATTGCCAGTCTCTGGAAATACTCTTTTCAATGATAATCTATTTAATTGTGACATATGTGGGCCATGGTATTCCTTCAAGCCCAGGTGTAGGTCTAGGCCCTTAAAATGATCTGTCTCTCAATTGTCTCCCTGATTCATATAACCCATTTGTAAATCTCCAGGCCTTTCCAAATTTAATTGCTATGACTAACATTGCAATCTCAAAGTTACCCATCCCCAGAGTCACATTCATTCCAAAATATCACCTTTTCCTGAATTTTATACAAAAAAGATTCTACCTATAGAATTAAATTTGGCTTCAGTGTTTTCTATATGGTAACTTTAAAATACTGGCATGTGTCTTAAGGTAGGAATTCTTTATTTCTGCTTTCTTATTTTACTCAAAATTCATTCCCTCTTTAGGGAATTTTTGGGCAACTCTATCTTATCAACCACCTTAAAATCTCTCTGGAAACTCTCCTTCTGGTAAGTACAGTCTTGCTTCTCTGAAAAGCTTTTCCTCATGGTAGAATCATAAACAAGAAATGGTGTCAGAGTTTTGCTACACCAACCCCTTCATTTGGCTGATGAGAAGTCTTCCTGCTTTTTTTTTTCTTTTTTAATGACAGTGCTTAGATTTCAACTAATCTCTTCCTCTCCCATTTGTTCTCCAGTATCATTTATCTTTCAATTAGAGTCTAAGATCTGCTATACTTCTAATAACCTGAGATAAAAACAACAAAAACTACAGGGTTTCTTTCTCCCAGAGAGCCTTTCCTATATTCCATTCCTCAAGTCAGATTACTGAGGACACTGGGATTCTTGTTCTCAGCGTCTGGTTAGGTTGACAGCAGGAGTGCAGACTTCTGCCATGAATGGTTGCTTCCATCTCTGGCCTTCTGGGACTTGACGCCAGCACACTTTGCACACCTAAGTATGCTTTGCCCCAGAACTTCTCTGGGTCCTCGTGGTTGAGTCTACTGGGGTCCTACTGTGCAGCAGGTACATTCACAAGGCTCCCCCACCCCCAGTACACACCTTGAGCCTCACGCCCCCCTCCATTCCCATTTTATTTTTTTTTTAAGATTTGTATTTATTTATTTGAGAGAGAGAGAGAGAGAGAGAGAGTGAGAGAGAGCACAAGCAGGGGCAGAGGAAGAGGGAGAAGCAGACTCCCCGCTGAGCAGGGAGCCTGATGTGGGACTCGATCCCGGGACCCCGGGATCATGACCTGAGCCGAAGGCAGTTGCTTAACCAACTGAGCCACCCAGGCGCCCTATTGTTCCCATTTTAAAGGGGAAGAAACCAACACTCTGAGATCAAGTATCTGGCCTGAGGTGACTTAGCTAGCTGAGGGCAGAGCCACGATAGAAGCCTGAGTTTTCCAATGTTTCCTATTTTCTGTATATGTTACTGGCTGAGCGCTCTGTTCTCCCCCCTCTCTTCGACACTCTCCTAACTCACTCAATCTATGTCACCAGAAGAGAGATAAGAGAATGACAGAGAGGAAGACCTCACCAGCCTCTCCCATGGTCCACCTTGAGAGTCAAGGTCCACCCAGAGGCCTCTGCTTTTTCTTTTATAATTGCCGGATAGAATCAGTAGTATTGTTAGCCACTTCTTCCCTCCTGCTTTCCATCCTCTTGTGAATATTAATCTAATGTTAGGTGTACTGCACCATTTGTCTGACCGTAATTTCTGTGCTGTGTTTTAGGTTTGTTCCCACTTCATCTCATGCAAGCTCATTTTTCTCCATTCTCGGTACAATCTTTTAGAGATTGTGACATTCTGAAAACTCTTGCCTATCACTGTTTTCCTTCAGTAGACTACTTCTGTGCAACTTCAAGGATATAGCAAAGGGGACAGAGGAGAATATATGTTGCCATGAAGGAGTTTATAGTAGAACCAAGAAAAAAGAAAAGAAAAGAAAAGAAAAAGCCAGTCACACCAAAAGATGATCTGTAAAATAAAAATATTGATACATTGGACTTTATCAAAATTAAAAACTTTTTTCCTTCAAAAGACCCCACTAAAACAAAAAACAAGTCACAGACAAGGAGAAAATAATTGCAAATCATATATCTAATAACTTGTATCCAGAATATATAAAGAACTCTCACAACTCAATAATAAGATAAATAACTTAATAAAATATAAGCAAAAGATTTAAATGGATATTTCACCAAAGAAGATATAGCAATATTTAATAAGCATATGAAAAAGTGTTCATGTCATTACTCATCAGAGAAATGTAAATTAAAACAACAATGACTTACCTTTTCATATGGCTAAAATCAAGACAGACAATAACAAGTGTTGGAAGGGACATGGAGAAATAACCTTCATACATTGCTGATGGGCATGTAAAATGATAAGCCGCTTTGGAAAATAGTTTGGTAGTTTCTTAAAAAGTTAAACATAACCTTACCATACAATTTAGCAGTCCTACTCTGAAGTATCTAGCCAAGAGAGAGAAAAATCAAACACCTACAGAGACTTGTACAGAATGTTCATCATGGTGTTGTTCATAATAGCCAAACATTAGGCCAAATGAAAGAAGCCAAATGTACAAAAGAGTACATATTGTATTCCATTTATAAGACATCTATGAAGACAGAAATTAGGCTAGTGTCTGAGCCTGAGGCTGGAGTGGAGATTTACTGCAAAATGGCATAAGAGAACTTTCTGGGGCAATAGAAAAGCTCTAAAACTGGGTATGATAATGGTTGCACAACAGCCAATTGGTGAAAAATAAATGAACACTCACAATGGGTAAATTTTGTGGTATGTAAATTAGAGAATTGTTCCTTATTTCCATTTTGCCAAGTTTTTATCCTTAGCTTCATTGACTTTTAAACCTATAAACCCACCCTACTTTGTTATGCATTTATTCATTTCTAGTAAAATTCTAGAATCACATAGGAGAGGGGGTCCAAACATATTACATTGTCCGTTGCTCAGCAACTGAGCAATCTAAACTACAATTAGACTTTAAAGAATGTGTTGATTTCCTTTAGGGGGTATGCCAAATTTTGATAATGTAGTCAACATCTTCAAAATCTAACATTAAACAGACATATTTGAAATGTTGACTCTTAAGCCTGAAAGAATGGTTTCATTTTGCTCAGTCAATTAAAAGATTTACAGACAAGTGGTAAAAAGAGGCCACATTTTTTGCTTTATCAGGGTCAACTTTTCTCATCAAAATCTGGGTCCTCTCTTACCCACCAGATTTGGTTTCTTCCTGCAAAGAGGGCATTAACCTACTCTGGTTTCATGTTGGTAGAAGGTCAGGAATGTTTGCCACGGGTCCTCACCCCATCTAAACGTCATGTGGCCTGCCTGCTTTAGAGCTGTACTATTTTAGTAATGAGAATTATCCTGCTTGGGAAAAGGGCCAGAGTGGCCCAAGAAACCAGACAAGAGGTGGCTAATGGATATACTCTCCTTGCTCTGGCTTTCAGTACCTGGAAAGAAAGTACATTTCCTTGTCAGACTATTTACACAATTGTTATTTCCACATCGATTATAACTGGTCTCTGTGCTGAATGCCTGAGGCAGTTTACCTATCATATGCCAAATGCTTTAATATGTTAAAGTAAGAAGTTGTAAGATTCTTTGCTTGGCAAACATTTTCAGCAATAACAAAATAGTCATGAACAATACAGGAAATTAGGTTGTGATTCATTAAACAACTCCAAGTTAAATGCCACGACCTACATGGATTCCTGGAGGGCTCACAAACTTGAGTTCTCCCTCTGGTTATGTAGGCCTTTGGTATATTTGAAAATGGAAAAGCAGTTGATAATGCATGTATTCAGAAGTACAGCAAGCTTGAATCACAGACCTGTACCTGTGAAACAAATAATACATTATATGTTAAAAAAAAAAAAAAAAAGATAGTAGGAAGGGAAAAATGAAGGGGGGGAATCAGAGGGGGAGTTAAACCATGAGAGACTACGGACTCTGAGAAACAAACTGAGGGTCCTAGAGGGGAGGGGGGTGGGGGGATGGGTTAGCCTGGTGATGGGTATTAAAGAGGGCACGTATTGAATGGAGCACTGGGTGTTAAACACAAACAATGAATCATGGAACACTACATCAAAAACTAATGATGTAATGTATGGTGATTAACATAACATAATAAAATAAAATTAAAAAAAGTACAGCAAGCTAGCTGCCAAGAGACTCACAATAAAGTATTTACCTTGATAATTTACTGGTACGTGGCTATCAGTCTTAAAACTAGAAATTTTTATCAATCCATTGCTTGACTGATTGATTGATATTTGGCAGACACTGAGAACGGACTCCTCCTATAGGGGCAGACTCACATTACCAAACTCACTGGGACTGATAAACACAACCCAGAATGACAATCCATGAATTTACCATGAATTGTCACATCATCCAGAAGACTCAAAAACTTGTGTTAGCAAGTTGGTACATCCTCCTCTCACCCTCAGCCACAGGAAGCTCAAGTATAATCAGAATTACCAGTGTGTCCACTGTGTTCATTTTCAATGAGAAATACAACCATAAGGCTGAAATAATCTTAGGTTTCCCCCACTGCACCATCTCTCTCTCCCTCCTCTCCCCAACCCTCCCCCCAACCCCTCTCATTCTCTGTCTCTCTCACCTTGTTACATGGTGAGCTGATTTACCCAAAGGTGATGATGGAATCACAACAATGGTAATTAATTAACCCTAAGGAGCATCTCTCTACTTAGAAAAATGGATGCCCTCTCACCAACCTGAGGGAAAATCTGCTATGGAAATGGAAACATTTCAGGCTTTGGGCCGAGAGTCCCACCCCTTGTGCTGGACTTGGGCAGGTGCCAACAACATCAGCCTGCTGTCCCACTCTCTTTGTCTTTGTTTCCATGGTGAGCCGATCCAGCTCTGATTGGCACACTCAGCCAGGTACAGTAATTTCTAAGAGGCCTGTAGTCATTCCATCTCCTTAAGGATATGTGGGTTATCTTGACTATGAAACATGATGTATTGGTTTCTGAGGCTAATTTATAGTCAATATGTTGAACAAGAAAATTCTTAAGATGGACTCATCAAACAGCTTTCTCTTCTGTCCCTACTGTCTCTTTAAATTCACTCTTGAAGTTAGTTCTTCTCTAGTCCCTAGAAAAAAAATCTAGAACAATCCCATGATGTTTCTGTTCACTCTTTGGGAATATGTAACAAGTTATGGTCTCAGTTAAGTAAGCAAAACACCCAGCTTTATATAATCACTGGAACTCTAAACTCATTTTAAAGTTGAGTCTTCCCTTCCTCCGCTTATAGGTTACAATCAGATGGAGAAAGGGGCTTGGTTGGCTGCTGTGTTAGTGTGTTCAGGCTACCCCCAACAAAATACTGCAGACTGGATAGTTTCCACAACAGAAATCTATTCCTCACAGTTCTGGAGGCTGGGAAGTCCAAGATCAAAGTGCTGGCCAGTTCAGCTCCTTGTAAGGACTGTCTTCCTGGCTTGCAGACAATTGCCTTCTCGCTGTGTCCTAATGAGGTGCACAGAGATCTCTCTAATGTTTCTTCTGATAAGGGAACTAATCCTATTGGATCAGGGCTATATCCTTATGACTTCACTTAACCTTCATTACTTCCTTAACAGCCCAGTCTTAAATTCAGCTACTTTGGGGGTTGGGGCTTTGGGCTTCAACATAGGAATTGAGGGTGAGGACACAACTCAGTCCATAGCACTCACTTTCACCACCTTGCAACTCCTCCTCCTTCCCTTCTTGGACCTAGTTTCTGACCCATGAATGTAGAGAGAGAGGAGATTCAAGGAAGCAGGACCATTTGTACTGGTCTGAGGCTGACCTGAGCCTTCAGCACACTCAGCAGGCCTGGCAGAGTGTAAAACCCGATTCCTTCTGTGAGCGTGAAAGTCTGTCAATTCTTGGGAGTCCTTCTTAATAGGATTGTTCCAGGCTCCTCCTGCCCCATGCTTCTGGCTCTTTTTGCTCAACCCCTAAGAATTCAGAGCCCGTCTCCACCCTCTTCCTGCTGCAGCTCCTTCTCCACTTCAGACAACCCACTTGCACAGACAGGAGTCTCCCTTGAGTGGGGGCCATTATGTCCATTGGAAACCTTCATGCTTCCTTTTACTTCCTTCCCTTCGAATCCCCAACTCTGAGAGAACAAACCAGTCACGACGCTGCAGCTCCAAAATTACCTCGGCTCCTGCAGTCAGAGAACCTCTCATTCTTAGGCTCCCTGGGCAGGGATCAGAATTCACTTTCCCTCCCCTCTCCTAAACTGCAAAGTGCAGAGGACACATTGCTAGCTTTCCGACTAGTGTCCCTGAAGCTCATCTCCCTGGACCTGAAGGGAATGGGAGTCTCCCCCCTGATGCCACTCCCACACCAGTCCTCCCTTCTATAGCAGATATAGTGGATTGGTCCCCAGCATCAATTCTAATTTCTTGTCTTCTGTGCTTTCCTATACTGCAAAATTGAAAATCATTATTTTTCAGATTCTCCTGCAGTTAGGATTCTGGATACAAATCAGGTTCTGCCAGTTGATGGCACTTGAACAAGATTTAGAAGGCAGAATGGAGCAGGCAAGTGGGGCAAGGGACCTTCTCCCTGCTAACAAGGCCACAGATGTGGAGATAGTACTTTTCGGCATCCGTGATCCAGCGTCCACTCATTATCTTCACGGACACTAAGAAGCAGCAGCATCAGTCCGTGGCCGACGTTTCCTTCTCTTGGGATCACAGCTCCAGTGGCATGAGCTTGACGTCATGGTTCTAAGTTCTAGTGTTATAGCTTCCTGACCCCTCATCTCTGGAGAGTGACCAGAGTAGCAGCTCGCCCTGGGACACATTCAGTGGATCTGCCCCAAAAGTCAGCTTCTATAGGCCAAGCCTAAAGTCTACTCCTACAGCCCTTCTAAAACTTTCTAACCACTAAATTCCTCGAGATGAACCTCATTTTGATGAAAATATCTAGAGTAGTTTTCCTTTCCTACAAACAGTCTCTGGCTAATTCACCGCCTCCCCTTAGGGGAAGGCCGTAGAGAATGAAATTCCCTGGAACATCAACAACTAGGCTGTAACTTCCATTTTAACATCCTCTTATAAACCCCTGGAGGACAATCCTTATTTTCAGCCCTTGCAGAGCCCTTCGCCAGAGCTCCTATGTCCTTACCGGGCTTGATCCTATGAAAAGGGCCCAGTGAATTTAAAATAGCACATTTCGCTCACAACGAAGATATTTTCATTTACATATCTTCACATACTCGAGAATCTACCCAATATTTTATTTATTTGACCAATGATAGTGTACTTTCTCCCTATCCTAAATGCATCGACTAAATCCCTGGACTCTCATTTGGCCTGGCCTCGGGAGTAGGCAGAGAGGTAGACAAACATCAGGAGCCTGTGAGGACCAACTTCTCTTCCAGAATACTCACTCCGCCAACTAACTTTGCACCCCAAATAGATGGATTCTTGGGGTTAAGTTTTGTTCCCTGACTCATGCGGATAGCCCAGTCTTTGCAGCAGCTGAGCTTATGATCCAGAAGTTCCTTATCCCAGCTCGTCCTCACCAGTCCTCAGGGCAAGTTTTGAAGAGAAGGAAGCAGAGAGAACATGAGGACCATGGCCAGCAATACAAAGGATTAAGTGCATGGCCTGGGCAGGATTTCACTTTCTCCAATCCCCCAAAACGCCTCATATAAAGTAAGAGAAATATTGTTTGAGATGACTAATTAACTTTCTCTTAATATAATGAAGAATGTGGATAAAAACATCTTTTGGAAACTTTGCTATTTGTCTTGTTTTAGAACATTCTTAAATAGCTGCCTCTAAGCTCCCCCACCACTATAGAAATTGGGGAGCTGCCACAGTGACTCAGGGCATCAGAGGGTGAAGGATGCCATCCAAGGTGGGAGAAAGCTGAGGATGAGGAGGTGGGGACTCGGACAGGGTTGGCATCTCCACTGCAATTTTGCCTAGAGGCAACATACATCATTTTCATAGCCTTCATCATTGGTATGCATAAGCCCCCAAATAAGTACGTGAATACCATTCCCCTCCTAAAGCTTGCATCATGCTTTTTTATTCCAATCTGAGTCATGGCAATGTTCTTTGAGTCATCTGCCAGGCCTTAATCAGAATTTCACAATGTCCTTCCTATGTGAATGCTTTCTGGCTTCTCCCTTACATTTTATTTTGGCAACAGAATATCCTTTGAAACACATGGCTCCAAGGTTCTCCACACAGTTCCTTAGTCCCTCCTGTGATCTCCCTCTTCTCTTCGAGGGCCCTTGGCAAGGTCACCGACTCCCTTTGTCCTTCCTTCTTCCCTTGCCCGTTGTGTCACTTTCCTGCCTCCTTTCCTTGTATTATTTTCTCCACTGAAAGCTTCTTCCCCCTCTCGGTGCCCTTCCAGTCCCCAGGGGACAGTGGCTTTGCTGGCTCAAAAAAGAAGACCCCAGGCTGAGAAGCAGGCAGATGGCTCAGTGCCCTCCAACCTTGGGCAGGTTCCGTAAAGCCTCAGGGCCTCTTTTCCGTACATCAAATGGTTCTCAGTTCATATCCATAGTCGGTTTAAAAGCATTTAGATAAAAATCGTCCCACAGCATAGGTACATTCTACCTTCACATGGAAAGAATCCTACCATTACATAGAAAACTTACCTGAAAGTAACTTTCGAAATGTTTAGCCATCGGAGGCTGGCAAAATAATGATACATTCTTTAAAAAGCATGAGGTGGCTCTTTAAGTAAAGTGTCTAGAAAGTAAAAAAGCAGTTTACAGAATAATATGTGTAGTAGAACCCCTGCTTTAAAAAAACCTATGCTGGGCGCCTGGGTGGCTCAGTCGTTAAGCGTCTGCCTTCGGCTCAGGTCATGATCCCAGGGTCCTGGGATCGAGCCCCGCATTGGGCTCCCTGCTCCGCGGGAAGCCTGCTTCTCCCTCTCCCACTCCCCCTGCTTATGTTCCCTCTCTCGCTGTCTCTCTGTGTGTCAAATAAATATTTGACAGAGAAGGAGAGAGAGAGCACACAAGCAGAGGCAGAGGGAGAGGGAGAAGCAGACTCCCCACCGAGCAGGGAGCCCGATGTGGGACTCGATCCCAGGACCCTGGGATCATGACCCGAGCCGAAGGCAGACGCCTAACGACTGAGCCACCCAGGCGCCCCCAAATAAATAAATTCTTAAAAAATAAATAAATAAAAAGAAAATTTAAAAATCTATGCTATATGCTATGTGTTAGTACTATGTTACCTATTACAAATAAATTTGTGTTGCACTTAGAAACAATCTGAAAGGATATGGACCCCAAGTAACAGTGGTTGCTTTGAGAGGAGGAGGGGCTGTAGGAAGAGAGAAAGGGAATTTTGATTTTTTCCATGCTTCTGAAATTGTTTGAAAATTTTACCAGCATTTCCTCAACAATTAACACCAATTTTGAATAATTTGGGGGGGGGAAGCATCTTCTATATCCTGGACTAGAGCTTTATTGATATGTTTAAAATCTTGTGAAATAAATTACCTTACAGTTTATTTATTAATATATAAGTACATATAAACTACAGTTTATATATTACTTTTTTTTTTTTTAAGATTTTATTTATTTATTTGACAGAGAGATAGAGAGCACAAGTAGGCAGAGGGAGAAGGAGAAGCAGGCTCTCCACTGAGCAGGGGCCGGACGTGGGGCTCGATCCCAGGACCCGAGGATCATGACCTGAGCCGAAGGCAGCCGCTTAACCGACTGAGCCACCCAGGCGCCCCTATATATTACTTATTAATCATCATTTTCCTTTCATTCCCCACTTACAAAACGTCATTTGTTTGTTAGTAAGTAAGTTAACAAACTGACTGCTTTGCCCTGTGGCAAAATGAGAGCTGAGTTGACCACAGATTTTTGTTCTGGCCTCAGGTAGCAGTCCCCCTTCTCCCCACCTCCAACATCTCAACCACCCAAGCAAGCCCCAGCGTGTAGCCTCAAGAGAGGAAATGGGGTTAAAGGCTGAGGTGAGAATACTGGATCTCCTTTTCCCTTATGAGGTTCACATCAAAGAATGTTGTTTTACGTGATAAATTCATGACCCAGAGAACAGGCCCAAATTCTGCCTTATAGACTATAGCTTCTGTAGAGGGAGTTTACCAAGTTATTTATTTCAAACCTGTCTTATTTGCTGCCAGCAAATTAGATGCACACGAAGTTTGCTATGGCAGGGGGAGGAACTTATGTCACCAAATGAAGCCATTTCTCTCAAAACCTATTCACTGACAGAATTTCTGTGAGCTTGTTTTGTTTATAGTTCGCTATGGTAATGTATGGGTTATTAAAGTAGTGAGATACACACGTGCACACAGAATCCATTCACTACAGCCTCCCAGGATTAGCTGACACATCTTTGATAATAGATCCCCCTGAACCCAATGCCCCCAAAAGGAAATTAGTAAGAATAACTTGGGAATGTGATTTCCACCTTTTTCCCTCCTTCTACCGTCCAGCCTATTTTAAGACAACTGTATATAAACAGCCCTGTTGCCTGCATGACAGCCTCTGCTAATCACAGAGAACAGGAGTTTGTTTGGTAGAAGAATCAGTCACTGTTTCTAAGCTCCTATGGCTATGGCTGGTGTAGGTGTTCTCTTCTGCCCAGGCATGAGAATTCAACAAAAATGACATAAAAATTATGTGTCAATTCTATGAATTTATGGGAAATTGGGCATTATTTTTTCCATAATGTTAGTGCATTTCTTGGGGGCAACATCAATATTAAAATACTGAATTCTTGGGGCACCTGGGTGGCTCACTTGGTTAAGCATCTGCCTTCAGCTGAGGTCACAATCCCGGAGTCCTGGGATCCAGCCCTGCATCAGGCTCCCTGCCAGTGGGAAATCTGCTTCTCCCTCTGCCCTTCAACCAGCTCATGCTCTCTCTCTCTCTCTCTCTCTCTGTCTCTTGCTCTCTCTCGCAAATAAATAAATAAAATCTTTTAAAAAATAAAATAAATAGGGATGCCTGGGTGGCTCAGTCGTTAAGTGTCTGGCTTCAGCTCAGGTCATGATCCCAGGGTCCTGGGATCAAGCCCCACATCAGGCTCCTTGCTCAGCCGGGGGCCTCCTTCTCCCTCTGCCTGCCACTTCCCCTTCTCGTGTGCTCTCTCTCTCTCTGTCAAATAAGAAATAAATAAAATTAAAAATTAAAAAAATAAATAAAATACTCTATTATTATTTTTAACAAGCATGTATTTAACGAGACATATTTATTTGTGCATTTTCAGGGCCTGACTGCCATCAGCCTTACAGAAGCCCCATCATCTCTCACTCACTGATTCAATGCCTCCTAACTGGTCTCACTGCTTCTGTTCTGGCCCCATGACAACTGGTTCTCTTCATATGATGTAAAGCAATCACTTTAAAATGCAATGAAATAAGTCAGTCAGGGAAGGACAAACACCATACGATTTTACTCATATGTGGAATTTAAGAAACAAAACAAACAAGCAAATGGGGAAAAACAACTAGAGAAAGAGAGGCAAACCAAGAAATAGACTCTTAACTCTAGAGAACACACTGATGGTTACCAGAGGGGAGGTGGGCAGTGGAGGGGGGAAATAGGTGGTGGGGATGAAGGAGTGCCCTTGTCATGATGAGCACTGGGTGATGTACGGAATTGTTGAATAGCTACATTGCACACCTGAAACTCATATTACATTGTATGTTAACTAGCTGGAATTTGAATAAAAACTTAAAAAATTTTAAAAATAAAAACCAAGAATAAAAAAAAAAAAAAGAACGATAGAATCTGCCTGTTAAAATATCTGATCCTGGTGCTTTTATTTGTAATGGACATCTTAAAACATCTATTTATATGGGAAAATAAATACATAAATAAAATGAAAATCAGGTCCAATCCCAACCTAGTTCACAAACCCTTCACTAGTTTACCACTGTATGTCAAATGAAACATGGTCTGGGCCTGGCTCCCTCTCCACCTTAGCATTTGGCATTGTCCCCCTTGCACTCCAGGCACGCAGGCTCTCCCTTGCTTCAGAAACAACACCAGGCTCATCCTGCCTCAGTGCCAAAGTGGTGCCCACACCACTCTCCTCTGCCTGGGGGCTTATCCCTCTGCTTGTTCCCTGGGCCAGCACCTTCTCTTCCTTCTACTCAAAGCCTCCTCAAAATGCTTCCCCTGATGGATTTACCAAAGGGGCCCCTCCTTATTTTCCTTTACAGCTTCCTATTTGTGCCCTTTTAATACTTATTATACACTATAATTACTTGTTAACTGTTTCCCTTCCCAGGTGACTGAAAACTCCATGTGGGGATGGGCCATTAGAGCTTACATTGTGAATGCTTCCTTCAGGGACCCATCAGAGCCCCTAGAGGCTAAGGAACTGATGAAGATTCTTTTCTTGACCAAATTTGGGTCAGGTTGCTTAACCTTGTTCTAGACCCATCCGTGCACTTCCTTGCAAAATCCAGTCTTAGCAAGAACCCTGCCAAGTCAGTTTAATTAGAACCTCCCACCCTCAATATCTGATGATCTTCAGCCAAGCCCCAGGCAAAGTCCCATCGCCCTGGGTGATGCTGTTGGGTTGTTTTAGCCAAACACCCCTGATCCCTGATGTTTCCTCCAAGTAATCTCCCATGTACTGACTCCCACCCTATTCCTTAGCTATAAATTCTCATGTGCTCATGCTGCATTCAAAGTTGAATCCAATCTCTCTCCCCCACCTCAAAATTCCATCAAAGTGGTCCCCACATCTATCATGATGGTCCTAAATAAAGTCTGCCTTACCATCTTTAACAACTGTCATTGGATTTTTTTTTTAATGGAAGTTCAGGTTATGAATTCCTACCATATCATCAGTGTGAGTCATCATTAGCAAAAATTGTGTTAAGGTTCTTGTTAACATTGTCAACTTTATTTCATTGGACAATTTGTTAATAGTAGTCTAAATCTATTAACTCTTTTCCTGTTGAATTCTGTAAGTAAAGATTTTAGGTCAACGTCAAGGAAGTAGGATATAGGAAATGGCCAGCTTTGAGACAGAGGTGTTGTTTAGCTTCACTTTCCATCAGTTTGAGGGGTGCAATCACCAATTTTTCTAATGGGGTAAAGACAAGGGAGCATTTTGATAGGACAGGATACAGAAGTATGACTCAGCTCTCCCAAACCAAGTCTTTTCACAATGACCTCACTTTATTTGAAACAATGGGAATCCAGGATCATTAGCACATCTGTACTCAAAAATAATAAGGGAAATATTTTAACCTTCTCTCAAAAGTTTCTGTATCAACGTCTCCTTCCACTCATGCTTATGATCAGTGTGATTTCTTTTATGTATTCACACAAATAAAAGTATAAAACAATTTCTTTAGTTTTCAATAATAAAATTATTTGCATATTTGTAAAGATTTAGTCAAAGTCACACATGGAAATCATTGTTATTTTATGAGAACCTAGATTCAAAATATAGAAAATTAAGCATAAATCTATTGCAAGAGATACTTTATATTAGCTACATAATTCCATAACAAAATAGCCATGATTGTTGCTACTGACCAAAGGCTAAATATGATAAGGTTCTATTGTGACTATCATGTAACTAATCAGTTGAATTGACACACATTTATTGAGCTTCTACTATGACCTTAGGAAGAAGAGTCATGGTCCCTCCCTTCAAGCAGCTTAAGTTTAAGGGGGGAAAAGGTAGCACATAGGTTATTATATTTTACATTTATTACTTATTGAGTGCCTACTTACATATATTAAGTGCTCACTACTCCTAAGTTTTCTATTCATTTATTTTATTCATGTTCATATTTATAATTATATTCATATTTTATTTAATCCTCACCACAACCTATTAGGTACTTTAACTACATAGCAATTTAACGTTTAAGAAAACTGAGGCTCAGAGCAGTTAATTGGCTTATCTACTTACACACAGGCTGGTAAGTGTCAGGGCTAGGGTTCCTCCCAGATCTTCCTGATTCAAAGGCTCAGAACTTTTCCATCATAAAAAATGTGCTTTGGTCAGATACTATTCAGGGTCTTCCCAGGAATGCAAAATAAGACCTGATAATAAGATTAGAATGTGAATTTCATGAAAGATGGACTATGTCCATTCTGTACCCCATTTTAACCCCAAAACTCAGGATAGTGACTGGCACATAATCTGACCTTGATAAATTTTTTAATTAATTAATTAAGCTTTGAAAGCAACAGATTCTAGCTCAGAGCAGGATATACAGAGGGGGATTGAAAAGATGACTCTTGGGTGGCTATAGGAGCCTCCAGATAGCTTACAAAGATCTGATGTAAATGTATTTTTCTAGACAGAGGGAACATAGCTTTCATCAGACTTTCAAGGGACCATGATCTAAAGATATTTATAAACCACTGATTTAATCTCTCCCCTTGATTTAAAATATTGGAAGAATAAGGCTCAGAAAGCCAAGTGATTGGCCCAAGGTTATGCAGCTACACAAGGACTGGGTCTGAATGTAGAACATAGATACACAGATTATCTGATCTTTGAATTTCCAAAATGTCACCCATGAAAAGACAATGTGGTGTTGTAGGACTCAGCCATGAGCAAATCAGGCTTTCCTCTGAAATGGACACTCAGCTTTCCAACAGACGATAGAGGGCTATTTAGTCAGTATAGGCTCCTTGATGAAACAAATAATCCCCAAATCTCAGCCACTTAACACAGTGAAAGCTTTATTTATTGCTCCCATCACACCTGATATGGGTGGTGAGGCTTTCCTCCAAGTGACAATTCAGGGACCCTGGTTTGTTTCATTGAATGGCCCCACCATCTTGGAGGCTTTTACTTTCAGGCATGCAGATAAGAGGGAAAGAGGGCATGGAGGGTCGTGGAAACTATGACAAGGCCTCACCGCATTCCATGGTTTCAACCAACTGCAGAGGAGACTGGGAGACCCAATCTTCCTGAGCGCTCAGCAGGGTAAGCCATCACACTTGTTTGCCTGGGACTGTCCCAGTTTTATCACCTGAAGTTCCATTTCCCAGGCCAACTAGGATAGTTGATCAGCCTAGTGCTGCAAGAAGTGGAAGTGACTTGGGTGAACATCTAACAGCCACAGGATGTTTGATAGGGCCTAATAAATAGCATTATTTATCCAGAAGTAAAATAAGAAAGATAGATGGGGGTCAAAATAGTCACCTTTTCCGGTGGGAAACCTAGATCAGGGAACAAGGCTTTTCTCTATGGGAGAGGCTCCCTCATTCTGAACCCCAGAATGAGGTAGACTTTCCCACCTTGAGTAGTGCTAGACCTTTCACGTGGGAAGCATGATGGGTGGAGCACAGGAAAAGTCCCATTCTCTGTGAGCAGGTCTACTGCCAAAAAGAAAAAGGAGCTGACCTTGTATACTCATTTTTCCCCAAATTTACCAAGGAGAGAAGCCACCCCATCTTCCTGAGGGATGAGGAGGGGGAGGGTGTGAGTGAAGGGGTGGGGGGAGGAAAAGGAAGTCCAGGCCATTATAATAAATGATCTCCCCTCAGAAAGAAGGAAACAACAGCCAGAGGAAAAAGCATTCCCATGTAGTGAGGAGCAGACCATGGAGTCTAATTGTGTGACTTGGGCACTGAGGGCACCCAGGACTTCAGCCCAGGAGAACTCAAGGTGACAGGACTGGAATGTTACTGTACTTTAGTTGGAGAAAGATGCAGGAAGAGCATAGACTAGAAAATAGAAAATGGAATCTAGGGGCGCCTGGGTGGCTCAGTTGGTTGGGCGTCTGCCTTCAGTTCAGGTCATGATCTTGGGGTCCTGGGGTCGAGCTCCACCTCAGGCTCTCTGGTTGGTGGGGAGCCTGCTTCTCTCTCTCCCTCTGTGTTCTTTCTCTTGCTCTCTCTCAACTAAATAAATAAATCTAAAAAATAAAAATAAAAAGAAAGAAAATGGAATTTAGAACATGAAAAACCGGATGTGGCTACCTTAGCATGCTCTAGTTGTGAGAGAGAGAGAGAGAGGAAGCTTTTAGGGCCTCCTAAAAATTGACATTGTGGAGCCAATTTCTCATTTTGTACTGCTAATAAACGGTTGTTCCTCCTCCTCCTCCTCTAGCACCACTCCTACCACCACCACTGGAATGTTTTTTACTCTAAGTTCAAGAATCAGCATTTTGGTTTGTATGTTTCAATCTCTGTGACTTCAGTTAACACAGAGTCCCAGAGAAGGAGACCCTCCAACAGTATAGGACAAATCAGGTTCTGCGTCTGGAAGGCTGAAGATGAGGCCTTGGGCCCCCATAAATTCCCATGGGATAAATGCCACTTTGAAAGTCCCCTTGAGGTGCCCAGGTGACTCAGTCACTTAAGCATCCAACTCTTGATTCTGGCTCAGGTCATGATCTCTGGGTCATGAGATCGAGCCTCATGTCAAGTTTCGTACTGTGTATGGAGCCTGCTTAGGATTCTCTCTCTCCATCTGCCCCTCTCTCCCTCCCAGTCCTACTTGCGCATGCTCTCTCTCTCTAAAAAAAAAAAAAAAGAAGAAGGAAAGGAAAAGGAAAAAAGAAAGCCCTTTGACAGCCACCCAGCAGCTCTCTGAGGAGATACCCCACTGGACCATGCAGGGACCAAGCATTTCCTTTGAACTGACATTATCACAGAGTGCATAACCGTAAGAAAATGAATTCCAGTTCTAGACCAAAAAGAGATTATCAACTGCACAAATACCATCTGGAGGTAATGTGTGTGATGGGGGTGGGGAGAGGGAAAAGGCGAGGGGGACTAACTGGGTGCCTGACTTGTTTTGCCAGGTCCTACATACTTATTTTAAACGAAAAGAATAACCAGAGAACAGGTGTGGGGAGGTTAAGTAAATTGACCAGACTCATATAACTAGTAGCTCTGAAAGATGGTGTTCAACCCCAGACCCATCTAGTTTGAAGAGTAATAATAACAACAAAAGGAGATACTCAGTGTAAAGGTAGATACAAGTGCCCTTGTAATAAGACTTAGAAATTAGAATGCATAGTTACCTAACAAAAACTCTCTCAAGTTCTTTTTCAAACATTCAGTAGATACACGCTGTTTGGAATCATTTTTCAGTCCTGCATGAAGGCAAAGAGATAATGAGCTCAACGAGAAACTCTGGGATAAAGGGAGTCTATGAAGCATACTTCCTGATCCTGTCTCTGACCAGCCATGCATGGGAACGAGTGCTGGGAGAAGTGATAGAAACTCAGTTTTTACAAAACTTGGTCTTGCCTTTGCTTGCTTTTGGATTTTGAAAACAGATTACATTCCAAATTAAAATGGCCACACTGCTGCTTATTAAATATTCACTTTTTATAAACTGACAACAGGAAAGATTCAATATTTGCATTGCTTTTTGAAAGAGCCCCTCACTGGAGCATGTGACCAGAACCTTCCTCCTGGGCCAGAGGATGAGATGAAATGAGACTTTTTTGGGTGCAGATCTTGAGAATGTTGGCTTAACTGGGCTAGGGAGCCACCTTGGTTAATGCCAAACTCCAGGTTGCACCCACACGTGGACCTCTGACTTTCCTTATTCCTTATCTCTCACCAGTGTTCCACTAAGTATAGGCATCTGGCCATGTAGGGTAGAATCTCCTGGGATGAATTTTCAAAATGCATGAGCATTAAATTTTTTTTGGTAAACCTTAGGGTTGAGAATCACTGTTTTAACCAAGATGGTCTTTGTAGAAAAGCTGCCTTAAGCCTCACCTTGACTCAGAGTTTGGACTTTTTCTTGTGAGCACTGGGGAAGCACTAAAGGGATTAAAGCAGAGAAAAGACAAGGTCACATTTTGCACTGTAAAAGATTAGTGCAGGTTCAGTGTGGAGAATGGACGGCTTGGACAAAGAAGACCAGACATGAGGCTGTGGTCCAGGTGAGGGAGAGACCCGATGCAGAGCAGTAGCAGTGGATGGATTTGCAAGGTGTCTAGGGGCAAGAATCAACAGAGCCTGGGGACTCATTGTGGGGAGGGTAGGGAGGTCAACATGGGCTGGAGAGAAGGAAATTCAAGATGAATTTCCTATGTTTGGAGTGGGATGACTAACATGAGCACCACACATTACTGTAGAAGTCAGATTATACCCCACCTACTCTGATACTTAGGGTTTCTCAAATACACTATACTTCTTCCATCTGTATGAGATCAATTAAGGGATGGAGTTTTGTTTCTTCCATTTTACAATTAACAAAGGGGTATTCTTTGAAAAAAATTTGGCTTGGGGGGCTTGGTAATATAAACTCAATTAAAACAATACATTGAGGTTCCTACTGAAATTATTTCTCTATTTAAGTTCTCTGAAAGGTTGAACAAGGAACCAAAGCTTCAACTTTCATGCCATAGGACTGAAAATACTCTCATCTCCTAACTTGAAATTTGGAAGTAAGCACCATCTTTTTAAATCATTGGCAAATCATCTCTTCCTTTTCCTCTCTGTCTCACTCCCTCTATCCTCGATTCTCTTGGGAAGCTTTATTTGGAGATTTTTAGTCCACAGATGGGTGATACCTGCCTGGACCTGGAGGAATTTACAGGAGACGGAGTGTAGCAATAGTCATAAGGAAGAGGTAAAATCTGATCACTTTGTTTTTCAGTTTTATTCTTTATATTTACAGTGGCTTCTTCTTGATTACAAAATAATAAAGAATTATTATCATTATTAGAAATTCAAATGGTACTGGAAAGTAGGATACAAAAAGGGGAAAATAACCTGTCATCTCAGCCTCAGAGATAACAATGTTAACGGTTTGGTATATACTCTTCCAGATTCCTGCCTAACATAGGATTAAGGTTAAGAATGAGCCAGGCATTGAGTGGGAGACTAGGGCTGAGAGAGCATATGTTCTTAAGAGAATGCTGGACCTAGTGGAGATGCTGGAGACTCCATATGTGCTAGAAGAAGGCATGTGAGGTGAACATGGCAAGTGGTAAAGGTGGTAACAGGCAGGGACCTTTCAGAGCCCTGTGTGCATGTGCACATGCCCAGGTACAGGTACACACTTGTGCACCTTTTAAAGATATTGGATCATACTATGGATTCTCTTCCCAAACTTGTCTTTTTTACATAGAGATCTTCCTACATCAGTACATTTAGAAATAGTTCGCCGCCTTAAAAAAAGCAACATAGCACTCTATTATTTGGATGTACAAAGTTTGTTGAACCCATCCACTATGGATGCGAGTAGTTTCCAATTTTTGCAATGAAAAGCAAATAGACATTGCTAAGTAAATACCCATAGAAGAATTTCTGATGGCTTAATTTCTAGGATTGGTATTGCTAGGTCAAAGGCTATGCATATTTAAAATTTTGCTTTACCTAGTGTGTACAAGATTGACTTATTTCCTTATTCCCTTACATTTGTTGCCAATATGATGGGGAAAAAAACTCATTTAAAATTTTATTTTAATTATTATTGAGGTTGAACACATTTTTCTATCTTTCTTGCGTGTAGGTATTTATTCCATGAATTATCAGTTCACACCTTTTGTAACTGAATGCTTTAGGTCAACTGCATCTCCAGGCCAATAAAAATGTTACTGTAGAGTTTGTGCTGTCATTTAAGTAGACATTTGCCGTGTTGGTGAAACAATGAGAGTCAGTGACCTTTAGTATCTTGGAGTCATTTGGGCACCTTTCAGTTTTTATTAAAATTGTAGGGCTTTTAATTTCTTTTATAACTAGCTATATTTGTTTCTGTCCTTTTTCTTTTAACCTGTACCTCCTGATCTGTGGACCTCAAAATTCTTAATTTCTACCAATTTAATCTTTGAAAGAAGAAATTTTAAAAGGCCTTGTGGAATGCTTTGGGCTCCACAATTTCATTTTCTATTTATGGATTTATGATTTTTCTGGGAAGGAGACACATCTTTCCTTTTGAATATGGTCTGTCTTCCTATTTAGACTTCACAGTTCTTCATCAGCAACCAGGAGAATTTGTGCCACTAGAAATCCAAATTAGTTCACATGTCTGTTCCAACTAGCTTTGGACTGAAAAACACCAGATTTCCCCCCAACATTCTTTATACTTAGTCTGTAGTTGGACAAACTGAAATAGTAAGTGTTCCTAAGAATTGTGTCCCAGGCTGCTTTCCAGATCATCAGGGTTAAGAAAGAAAAACAAGGTAAGGAATTTTAAATACAAATGTAAGGAGGGATTAGACTCATAGATTTGAGATGTTTAGAGATCGTAGAATCATGGAATTTAGAGTGAAAATGCCCTTTTGATAACGCACAACCAGCTCCCTAGTTTTATGGGTGAGACCCAGAAGGGTCACGTGTGTTGCCTGAGCTTGTCCAGCGAGGGTGTAGCAGAACTAAACTGCAGGTTTTCTGACTCCTGGTCCAGAGTCTTTCTTCTTCTATGCTGTCTCTCTTTCTTATCTAACTGGAGGAAGAACTTTACTTAGAAGATTCATAACATTATTAATTCCAGAAGTCACTTTAGTGATCCTATGTCAGAAGGAAAGAAACTGAGACTCAGAGAGATGAAGTGACTCGCTCAGGGTCACCAATCACATGGCACAGATGACATAGTTTCTCTTTGCCAAAGATGGCTCTCTCTTCCAAATCACCCTGGCATCCTGCACCAGGGATGGTCCCAGTCCTCAGAGCAGGTGGGAACATTTTTCAGTGTCAGACTGTGGTGGTTTCCCTCAGAAGTGAAGTGATAAGAGACTCCTTGTTGCCAGTGCTCTGAGAAGGTGTTAGTCTCTGTCCGTTAAGGTAGTCCAACCCTCCACCTTGTCTTATTGAAAATAAATTATCCTCACGGGTCCTATTGGTCCTATATCCTTATGGAATATTGTGTATATTCAGAGTTGGTGTATTTATTTTCTTCAAGTAGTAAAATATTTCACTGCTTTCCTACTGTTTAAGTTAGGTTCTTTTGTTTACAAGGAATCCTGATGTAAGCTAGCTTGAGACGGGGGTTTTATTGTAGGAACTGAGACAACTCCAAAGACTGAGACAGCCTGAGGAACTGGTCAGCTCCAGGGACCCACTGCTTTCTTCATCCCTTTCTTATGGCTTCTTGCTTCTGCTTGTGCTTGTGCTCAGTTCTCCTCTCTCTACTAAATTGGCTGATTCTGCTTATCAGACGTTTCTGAACTTTCTTAACTCTGGCTCGCTCATAATGTCCCTGACTCTCTCTCAAAGAGAGAGTTCTACTCCTGTTGATATAGGCTCCTTTCTTCGTTTCCTAGTTCCAGTTCTTGAAAGATAGGGAATCTCATTGGCTTAGCTCATCTTGTTGTACTAGAACATAAGTCACAGTTACCCTCCAGATTATGGGATTGGCTGTCTGTTGGTCAGGTTGCCCATCCCAGTGCCAATGGGTTGTGCACAAAGAAGGGTTCCATTACATGGCATTGCCTGACAAATTTAGAGTCTGATAGTGGGTCAGTTTCTTTCAAAGGGGCTGAGAAGTCTAATACCTCTGCTTTTTTCTTCTTTTTAAGTAAGATTCAAGTATCATGGAAGTGAATGTTAATTAGTGTCTTTGTCAATTTGGGGGGAATTATAAAAATGTGTTATTCAGGAATTCTTTCAGCTATCTAATACTGAGTTCTGTCAATACTTATAATTCCCCAACTATGGGCTGGTTGACTCTTTTCCAAGTAGTTGTATTGGGTTCCACTCCCTTGTAACTGAAATTTCCATGTGTCTTTGCCAGAAAATGAACCCATGTGCCTTGGCCTCTGAGCTTTGTCCTGAGAGTGTCTTGGGATTTTTACATTCTTGACCTGGCCCATTCCTTGATGATAACTTTACTGCACCCAAATCTTATTCTCATATGTCAACCACATTTTATGGCCCATTTGATAGGAATTAGGACCTTGGAAGGGTGCCTGGAGTCGAGTAGATATGCAGAAAAAAGGAATTAATCTTTACTGAGCATCTACCATGAACCTGGTGGGAACATTCTCATTTTGTAGTTGAGGAAGCAGAGATTCAGAGAAGATCAGACACTTGCCCAATGACACATAGCAAGCAGGTAGTAAGGCTAGAATTTAACCCAGATCTACCTAATTCTAAATCTTTGGAATCTCTTTGTATCATACCTTGAAGTTGGGTGTTTAGAAGGGGCGGGAAGAGGAGGCTATTCTAGGTGAGGAGAATAGAGACCATCACAGGTAAAGGTATAGAGGCAGGCAAATAGGAAGTGATGCAGAAACTCTCGACAGGAGTGGCAGATTCCTGTAGGAGAGAGAGGGAGATTGAATATCAGAGGCAGCCAGATTCTTGCACAATATAAAGGCCAGGCTAGGGTATAACTGACATTTTTGGAGGCCTTGGGGAGTCACTAACAGTGAAGCATGACGTGACCAAGGCAGCTGTTTAGATTAGAAGGATTAGTCTGGAGACAGGTGTCAGAAGGATTGCAATAGGAAAAGACTCGAGGTGATTTAGGCATGCATAGCTATGGTAGGCCCCTGTAATCTTAGGCCATGTCTCACAGCTGGCCTCATCATCTCAAGCAGGGACCCCTTTCAAGTCCTCTACCTCCTCCTCTTCTCTGTGACAATCACAAGCTTGCAACCGTCAGTCTTCTGGGAACTGAGCTCTCCTATAAAGCCTCACCTTTGATGGAGAGAAATGCTGTTCATTTCTCATAAGGTATATCCAATCTGAAGCTTCCAAGTGTTGCATTTTTTAAATTATTGTTTTTAAAAACAGAACTACTCCAAAGGGTAGTGAGCACTGGGAAGCTGAGGCTGTGGTCTAAATTTCCCCTGAAAGTCTTAACCACTGGTGAGATTTTGTATATGTATCAATCATACCATTTCCATCCTTGTTCTCTGTTCCTGTCACTCCAAGTGTGAGAAGAGATGGACGATTGAGATAAAGGAGAAGTTCCTAGGACTTTACCTTCTATTTCTCCTTTTTCTTTTCTATAGTAAAATTACCATGAAATTATTTACAAGAAGTTGCAGGCAGTCTGGCTAAGCTACTTGTGGATTTGTCTTGGGAAGAGTGAAAATCAGTAAATTTTATTTTCTTCCCTGACTTTTGCAGCTATTGAGGCTAAAGTCCAGGCATGCCAACAACATAATGTGGGCACTGAAACAAGTCTTTCTGTCCCTAGAGATTAAGTAACAAGTTTGGAGGTGAGTTTGTTTGTCAGTTTTATCGCTGAGAAGACTGAAGAAGAGGGAGTTTAACCCCTAGGCCCTGAGGGGTCCTGTAATAATATAGGTGGAAATCCAGTGGATAAAAATGGTGACAGCTTGACCTCCTTTTCCTTTTGCCCCAGGCTAAACTTGGAGCCTCTCTTCCCTGAAATAGCTCAAGTCATAAAACAAACTTATAACCTTGACAAAACAGAGGAAGAAGTCCTCTGTGCAAAAGTTAAACTGGTGATTCCTCCCACTCAATGAAATATTAATGAAACCAAATCAAAAACCTTAATTGGTCACCCTCAATGTGTGACACACTATGCTAAGAGCCAACACTGAATACTTTTTCCTTAAGTTTAGGGACAGAGAATTTTTGTCCTGTCATAGTAACAGTCAGTATTGAAGCAGAGGTGAGTTGTTAAAATTTTAAATTCTATTTAACAACTCCAAGGACACACTCTTCACCCAGTGGTTTCTCTACTGAGTGCTGAAGTCAACTCATGCATTCTCTGGTTAAAGCATAGGCCATTCGATGTTTCAGACAATACAAGACCTGTGGATTCCTAAAAAAGCTGCATTTTCAGGGGACTCTCTGGATGTGAAAGCAGGCACTGGCCATCAAGTCATGGGGTTTGCTGTCAGACCTGGAAGGCCAGATGCTGTGGGTGATCCTTAAACCAACTCCTTAGGGGGCCTAGAGGCTAGGATCACCATATTCTCCTCTTGATCCCATCCCAGATAGATTGGGTGGATGTAAGGGTTAAAAGAGTTTTACGTAGGAATTGTGAAAAATAGGATCTATTCAACATAACGGAGTTGGTCCAGACAAACTTTGTGCACAGTTCTGTTGGTATCTAGTTCTAATCCGGGGTAGTTGTGATGGTCATATCTATGATTTGTATCTCTAGGAATTCCAGGACCCAGGGCAGAATGGCCACAGTAGATCTGTTGATGATAGGTGGTTTTTTGTTTTTTTGTTTTTTTTTGTTTTGACAGAGAAAGACACAGGGAGAGAGGGAACACAAGCAGGGGGAGTGGGAGAAGGAGAAGCAGGCTTCCTGCAGAGCAGGGAGCCCGATGCGGGGCTCTATCCCAGGATGCTGGGATCATGACCTAAGCCGAAGGCAGTCGCTTAGCGCCTGAGCCGCCCAGGTGCCCCTGATGATAGGTGTTTCAGCTCCCTGGAAAACAGTGGGAATTTGGGGATTCTTGAGCAAAAAGAGGAGATTGTGTCTGTGCCAACTCTTGGCAGAAACAGGGACTCCAGGTAGGCAAAGAACTCTCTGAGGTGAAGGAGGGCCATAGCTCATATTCCCTATCTTGAGACACGCATTCTCATAGTCAAGGAATGCTTTTGAGTACAACAGACAGCTGTGTCTTCCTGCCCAGGGACCTAGTAAATTCCTGCATAGAGGTGGCCTCAAGGGGCCTTCAAAGTCTATGGTCACTTAAGGGTCAGACAATTCAAAATTATCTGGAAAAGTTTTGTTTTTTGTTTTTGCTTGGGGTGGGGGGGTGGGGGCTAGGGTATAAACCCTCTAGTTTGGAGAGAAACTGAGCAGAGCAGGGACTACAGGAGATTTGGGGACAGCAGTAAAGAATGAGAGCATTTATTGAGAAATGGAACAGTCTAACAACACTGGCAAATCCTCGAGGAAGATACCAGGGATCACTGGGGAAGGGAGGGACTTGGGAGTTTATAGAGTTACAGTAACTCAACCATGTGAAAGCTCAGAGCCAAATATCTTTATGCCCATCATCCAAGCTTTAAATATCGCCAAGGCCTGTGTAGCCTGAAAAAAAAGAGGTTTTCTCAATATTCAGTGAAATGTTGGCTCCTTTAAAGTCATAGCCATTTTCATCAAAGTTTTATGGTAAAAAGACTTGGGAAGGTGAACACAAGTAAGGGACTGTTCTAGGTGGCATGCTAGCTACAGGGTTGGGGGTGGGGAGAAAAAGGAGAGTCTAAGATTAGCTCTTGGGGTCAGAATTGTCCCATTATTTAGAGACATGACCTACATGCCTTACACGATTAAATAACATTAGAATATCTGATTCAGTGTCCAGTGATATTCTCCAAACATTTGTCTAATGTGGCAAATAGCACCAAGGGGACCTTCTCACTTCCCTCAGGTCAGGAGCTGAGAATGTCTATCTTAGTTACCTCTTCAGTTTGGGGGAAGAACAAGTCCTAGTTTGGTTAAAACTAGCCTTCCTTACCCATTAGCTCTTGTGAACTGAGGCTGGTCAAGGACCAGGATTGACTGTGTGGCACTTACCTGTTTATTGATACTCATACAACCATTTACAATGATAGTATATTGTTTACTTATTGTTCTGTAACAAATTACCCCAAAACATACCAGCTTAAAACAACAATGAGCATTGGGGCACCTGGGTGGCTCAGATGGTTAAGTGTCTGCCTTCGGCTCAGGTCATGATCCCAGGGTCCTGGGATCGAGCCCTGCATCGGGCTCCCTGCTCAGCAGGGGGCCTGCTTCTCCCCTTCCCTCTACTTCTCCCCCTGCTCATATTCTCTCTCTCTCTGTATCTCTGTATCTCGAATGAATAAATAAAAACTTTAAAAACAACAACAACAACAATGAGCATTTATTTCACACAATTTCTATAGGTCAGGAATCCAGGAACTGCTTAATTGGGGCATTCTTGCTCAAGGTCTCTCTTGAGGTTGCAGTCAAGATGTTGGCCAGGGCTACATCATCTGAAGGCTTGACTGGGGCTGAAGGATCAGTGTCCAAGATGGCATGCTCATATGGATGGTGACTTGATGCTGGTTGTTGGTAGGAAGCCTAGTTCTTCACAACATGTACTTCATAGGGCTGCTTGAAGTGTCTTCATGATATGGTGTCTTGCTCCTCCCAGGGCAGGTGATCCAAGAGAGAACAAGGTGGAAGCCTCAATAATTTTTATGACCTAGTCTCATAAGCCACACTCTGTCAATACTCCTATGTCCTATTGGTCACATAGTCAGCCATTCAGTGTGAGAAGGAACTAGGATACTAGGATACTGTGGCTACTAGGAGGTGAAAGTTGCTGGGGGCCATCTTGGAGGCTGGCTACCACAAAGAGCTACCACCTACTGAGAGCTTGCTGTGAAACAGGCACCTTGCCAAGCATTGTATATTCAGTAACTCTTCAGGGTTATTGTTTTCTTATTATCCCCATTTTACAGATGAAGAAACTGAGGCTTTGAGAGGGTAAATGACTTTTGCAAGGTTTTTCTAGGTGCAGCTCTCCCTTAATTTTCACTTCTAAGGAATTAAGTTCATGCCATGCCTTTCTTTTAGCACACAAGCATTGTGTGCCTACTATGAAACGGGCCCTGTAGTAGGATCTAGGAATCCAAGAACAGCAAGACCCAGGCCCCAAGGCACGTGAAAGTTACATGCACAAAGATAGCACTGTATTTAAGGTATAGCAGGGCTCAACCAAGGAAGTAATCAATACTTTGTGGGTAGGATTACCCTTCTTGTAGGCTTGATGCCTGAGATATATCTTCAGAGCAATCAGGCACGTTCTCAACTATGAATGCATTATTACATTCAGGCTGGGGGAGGATAGGGGTTAGGACTTCCACTGATTCCTACAGAGGGTAACCATCTTTAACTCCTAGCTTTTGGTCTATGTTTAGTGAAGCTGGATGACACTTTACAATATGGTCTACCAAATGGAGCCCTGGGGTCCAGAATCAGGAGACAGGTTTTACACCATATTTTTCCACTTTCCCCCTATGTGACCTCTGGGAAACTCTTAATGGACATACGCCTTGGTTCTAGTTTCTGTTAAATGGGCGTAAAGTAATCTTTCCCTACATCATGGGAGAGGGAGAGCAGTGGTGATGATTAAATAAGTTAAAAGAAATAAAATGAAAAAAGTTCAAAGCTCTGCTTTCAAGAAGACTGAAGTCATGAGCCAGTTCTTCTGCAACGTATTTCTTACCTCTGCCACCCTGCCCTGTCCCCACCCTACAGACACAGAGGGGCTGTTGTTTTTACTTCATTTTCACAGTTTATATTTAGCCAAGGGGAAAAAGGATCAACAGCTCCTGAGGATGTTTGGCGTACTAGGCTACCTCTGAAACAGTTTAGAGACACTGCAATTGTCCAACTGAAGTGATGTTGCTGCAAATGGATGATGACGGACAAAGAGAAAGAAGTATATTTGCGATTGTGACATCATTTGTGCTTTGTGTCGCTTTCAGGATGAATATCAGGCAGATGACCCTTTCTGATTCTCACTGTTGCCATGCATTTCATTCTCTGAGAAGTCAAGCACATTCATTTCTGATGTGATAACCCTGTGGTTTACTATTACTATTGCATAAGCACATGAGCAACATTTTCTTGTGCACAGTCCTCTCGTACATATGTAAACTACAGCCTGCAGTACCCCCTGAAAGAGAGGAAGGCTGAATATGCTTACCCTGAACTGGATGCTCATGGGGCAGGATTCTAGATAAGGGTCACCACTACCTTCCCATATATGCCCTGGGCCCCATCATCATCATAGATGACAGACTCAATATTTCAGGTGAGTACAAAATTTCTCAGAAATGATGATTATTTCATATATACATGAATCTGGTGTCATTATTCATATGAATAATAAAACAGGATATTGATCTCTTTTAGAATCAAGTCACTTTCATTTCATTATGCTCTCTGTTCCTTCTCTTGCCTGGAGCCTTGGAAAGCTAGCCCCACACTCTCTTAGGCTCTCTTTTATCACTACACAATAGTGTCATACTGATAAAATGTTATACACCTCAAAGGATGCTGGTAAGCCTGCTCCAATATACTTGACGTTTTGAAATATTTTCTCTCTTCTGCCCAAGGGAGGCTCAAGCAATTCTAGGGTGAAATTTGGCAACCCTGGATTGGGAAGTGAAGATCACCTTGTTCTATGGAAAGTGAAACAGGAATTGAAGCAAGGAAGCTAAAGCTCTTCATTTGGTTCCAGAATATCTACTTGCCCCTCTCCCCTGGAACACTCTAATTACTGGTGGTCAAGGCCTTGTTGCCTGGCACATTTTCTTAAAATATGGCTTTAAATGCTTCATTGTGGTTAGAAGAAGACATGTATTAAGTACTAACAACCCATCATATTCTTCAGCAACTACTCTTTCATTTTTTTTTCATTAACATACAATAAAAAAACCTCTCATGTTGTCCCTTTGTGGTACACACTCGCCCCACTCTAATCCCTGGTAACCACTAATCTGTGCTCACTATAGTTTTGCATTTTCCAGAAAGTCATATAAATAAAGTCAGACAGTATGTAACCTTTTGAGACTGTCTTCTTTCCCTCAGCATCCTACCTTTGAGGCTCATCCATGTTGCTGCATTTATCAATAGCTTATTCCTTTTCATTGCTGAGTAGGGTCCTATTGTCCTCCCATCCAAGTACTAACCAGGCCTGACCCTGCTTAGCTTCCAAGATTAGACAAGATCGGGTGCATTCACAGTGGCATGGGCGTCGGTGGGTTCTACTGTCCTCGTGCATATTTAACTTGGCATGTTTCAGTAGAGCACAGACCCCATGAATCTGTAGACAAAATGGCACTTGGTAGCCAAGTGAAGAAGTAACTAATGTTTATCTTTCTAAATCTATAGTTACTTGTCATAATCATGTTGGGTGATCATCTGGAGACAAAAAAGAACAGGCAGTTTTTATTCCAGAGGCTCGAATGCCTTGGACTTCCAAAATCCCCCTACATCCAGCATTTGTAGGTTATTAATACATTTCATCTTCAGGTTGTCTAGTGTGTGTTACTGGCACTATCTAATGCAGTGGTTACCAACAGAGGGTGACATTGCCCCCCAGGGGACATTTAGTGGTATCTGGAGACAATTTTGATTGTCACACTGTGGGAGTGCTACTGGCATCTAGTGTGTAGAGCCCAGGGATGCCATGAAACATCCTACAATGTACAGGACACCTCCACAACAAAAAAATTACTGGTCCAAATGTCAATAGTGCCAAGGTTGAGAAATCTTGATATAATGTATCTGAGACATCTCTTCAAATAACACATGTAGTGTGTTTTGGGTTGGGCCAAAAACATTGGCAGGAAAATGGTAGGCTTTTTGAAGAGAATCATTATTTTCCTCCAAATTTTAAGTGGCAACCAAGGGAATAAGAGTCGGAAAGATAAAGAGTGATTATTCAAGAAATTGTTTAAACCCTGTTCAAACAACTCTCATATACCACACAAACTACTAATCCCTCAGACAACTGTGGTTGCCTATCTCTGGACCATTACATTTCTACCCTTTGCCTGCAATGCGCTTCACACTTCTCTCAGCTTGGAGAACTCATTTTTAGGGATCACTGTCTTTAGATGCCTTGGTCAGGTATCTTTCTTTATGGCTCCCATAACAACTGTCATGAAGAACATGACATTCCTCCTAGCACCATTTAATTTTCTGGTCTCTCGTCATTGTGGTATCCTCTGCACAGAGTCCAATGCCTGGCATAAGTTGGTGCTCAATAATTGTTGAATTAAGGAAACCATTTTCTAGATACATTTGGATACTCATTCATCCATATGCTCAATCATTTAATAAAGTTTATCAAGTACCTACTGAGTGCCAGGCAATATGAGTGTTGGAGATACAGGAGTGAGCAAAAGACATAAATCCCCTGTCCTCATAGGGTTTACATTATAGAGTGAGGGTTGGCAAGCTTTTTCTGTAAAGGGCCAGATAATAAATATTTTTGGCTTTGTGGACTATGCAGTCTGTATTGCAACTACTCAACTTACAGTTGTAGTGTGAAACCAGTCAAAGACAATATGTAAATGAGTGAGAGTAGCTATATACCAATAAAACTTTATTTACAAAAATAGGTAGCAAGTGTGATTTGGCCTTCAGACTAGTTTTTCAACCTCTGTTTCAGAGAGAAGTCAAACAATAAATAAATATAAAATTCAAATAGTAAGTGCTTTAAAAAAAAAGCAGGAAAAGGAATAGAGAGGAAAGAAGGTGGAATTTAAAGTATGGGAAGTCAGGGAAGGCCTCTCTGAGGAGATGACATTTGACAGACATCTGAATGAAGTGAGGGAGCAAGGCAGAGGAACAGCCAGTGCAAAGGACCTGAAGCACGAATGTGCAGGGATCTTCTGGGCCAGTAAAAGGCCTATGTGGCAGGAAAGATGCAAGCAAGGGAAGTAAGCGAGCTGAGGTTGCAGAGGTCAAAGGGACCAGACTGTGGACCTGGAGTTGATTCTGTGTAATGAGAAGCCTATGGAGGTTTTGAGAGAGGGAGTAACCAAGAAGAAGGGGTCAGGGTGACTTTTGACAACCCCCTCCCCCCCAATTTGTCCACTCAGTGGATTTGGGTGAATTAGGAAAAGGTGTTTCCTATAGGAGGAAGCAGCCTTGGATTTTAGTCTCCACTCAGCCCCTCTGCCAGGCATCCTTGGTTGGGATACAGTTCGGACATAATGGTCTGTGGTCTTAAGTGCTGCTGAAGTTACCTAAGAAACTCCAAATCAAATGGTATCAAATGGTATTCTTTTTTTTTTTTTTAAGAATTTATTTGAGAGAGAGAGTGAGCGAGAGAGAAAGTACAAGTGGGGGCAGATGGAGAGGGAGAAGCAGGCTCGCTGCTGAGCTGGGAGCCTGATGTGGGGCTCAATCCCAGGACCCTGAGATCTTGACCTGAGCCACCTAGACGCCCCTCAAATGGTATTCTTGAGACCTTCTAGGACTTTGACATCTTTGGTATGCAAAGTATTGTCATTAAGGCAATGGTTTCTGGGGCTCAGCTCAGTGTTTTGGGGCAATTGGGAGGGTGCTGAATCTTAGGGGTACCTCTTCCTTTTCCCCAGGGGTCACAGCCAATTCCTGAGACCTTTCACCCCTCAGACAAGCACTTCCTTTTCTTCATTTTGAGGTAAGGCAGAGGAGTACAGATGAAGGAAACAGGGTAGAGAGTAAGCAGCAAGGTGCCTCTCCCAAGTTATGGAAACTTGTGTAAAATAAACCTTGTGGTGATAATGATGGTTTCACTTCCTGTTCCTTGTTGAACTACAGGTTGCCAGGAAAGCCCTGTCACACATTTACATGCAGGTTAAATTTCTCAAAATCTGAGCCACAACAGCCTAGTAACTGTGGGGAATATGATACAAATGCTGCTGTGCTGTTGTCATTGTCAGTGGGTAAATTTCTTTAGCAACTTGATGTGGTTGTTTCTCTTGGATCTGATGGGAACAAATCCAGTCATGGGCTATTTGTTAGTTGGTCTTCCTTCCTTTTTACTTATTGTTTTGGACAGGGAGTCTGATAGACAAGATGAAGAAATGAAATGCATTTTCATTATCATCATTAAATACTGCAGGGCCTTCCAAAATAACCCTAGACAAACTCATCACGGGCCAGCATCTTTTACTTTTCTATGTGCTTTTGGAGGTTTTGACACCAGGGATGAAAATGTGCTTTCCAAACAGTGTGGACTTTACCTAAAAGTGTTGTCAACTGAGTCATAATGAGCATCATGATTCATTCTTTTCCCTTTATTGTCTTCATTAGGTGTACAATTTCCCCTAATCTCACATGCATACAGTCTTTGACCTTTTACCCACAGGTCTGATTGAGCATCTTCTATTCATTTATCACTTTCTAAGAATGAACAAATTGGAACAACTTAAAAATAAATATTCCTCTCCTAGTTGCCATGGACGAATGCAATTTGGGTAGCTCAGCTTAAAACAATAAAGATGAAAGTGATGGAATAATATTATTAATTTTGTGCTAATAAGCATCTTCCAAGCTGTAACAGAGGATGGGAGATGCCGTCCCGGAGTTGGACTTTAAACTTGGATCTGAATTTCAGAGTTGTTAGTAGGTATCTGAATATTAGGTCTGGAAATGTTGAACTGGCACACACATTGTATTATTTCTAATCTGTCCTCTCTGTTTTCCAGGCAAAATGGACACTTGTAAATATTCTCTGTTGAACAAACTGAGAAAGTTGAACTGTACCTTGGGTTGCAGTTAAAGACAGTTTTAGCTGGTGAATCTTGCCCATGCCCTACTTTGAGGGACTTAACTCACGTTGAAGGCTGCATAAGACTCTGGGCATGGGAGTTATATTTGGGGAGCAAATAGGCAATTCCAAATGGTTTTGTTGCCTTTCTCCAGAATATATCCCAAGAGGAATTGGTGAGGAACATGAGTTTTTAGGCTTGTTGCTTGCTTTTCTCAATCTGGCTTATTCAGAACTTCTCCCTTGAAATTAGAGCTTTATGCTCGGGAGAAAACAGGATTGAAAACAAACCTGAGGTTTCTCCTAAGTTCCAGTAAAGCAGCCTCCACTCTGAGTCAGTGAGTGAAAGAGTGAGGACACAGGAAGCTAGATTCTGTCACCAAAGAACCCAAAAAAAGGATCTAAATTTTTTTTTTCTCAAAGGAGAAGCATGAATAAAATGATGGGGAAGACACAAAATAGAAGAACAGGGAAAGAAGAAAGAGGAAGTAGAGTTCAGGAGGAAAAAAAATCATAAGGCATTAGTCCATTGAAATGTGAGAAGGCAAAATCACACCCAACCTACTCTAGCCCAGTTTACCTGCCAAAACTTTAACTCAGAGACATGGGGACTCCTATTACCTATTTATCTCAGAATCTTCAAAACGGGGTCAGGAGATTGGCTAGTGAAAGTAGCAATGGTGTGCTGGTTATCTTTGTTTCCTCCTATCTTTTCAGATGTTTTACACCTGAAAGGATTTCAACAGAGTACGAAATAATCAATAACTTATAAGCCATGTCTACAAATGCAAAGTGAAATGTAGAATTGAAATGGTTTGGAGGAGAAAAAAGGATTTTAAAAACAAACCGAAATGATCCACATGAAGAAAAGATTTATATTTTTGGTCTGGATCCATGGTCCACTGAGGTTAGGATTTTAACTAAAGGGGATAATAAAGGTTGTGGAAGTCCACGGATATAGAAGTCCAGAGCTGCCATTCATACCAATTGGTTCACTGGTTAGCTGCTTAGCTCTCAACCTTGTCAAAAACAGATCCTGCCTGAGTGAGCTTCATACTACTGATTCTTTACCTGCCGTGTAGGCATTATGTCATAGTGAGATCACCCCCACCCTGCGCAGTCTACCTTCATATGGCCTTCCCTCTACCTGCAGCGTCTGATGGGATAAAAGTTTAACACGGCAGTGTAAATAGAGACTTAGTCCTGGCCACTTCCACTCCAGACTCCTAGAGGACCAAATGCCCATCCACCAGGTGTTTCAGGAGTGTTTCATTTCATAAGTGAGAAAAATCAAAGAGAATATGTGTGGAATAGCATGGACTATAGGATTTTTCCCCAGGCCTTTTTTTTTCAGTACCTATGTCACTGAGTTGTTGTGCCTAAGCCATACCAACTCATTGGGCCACATTTAGAATAATTAACAGTTTCTTTCTTTTATCCCCATCAGTTGTTATAGGATGTCCAGTTGCACAGAATTTCCTCTGCTTTTGGTGGTAACCCAAGAGTTATCTATTGTATACATATGAGCAAGTCATCTTGAGCAAGAGCATCTGCCACTCTCCTCCTCCCAGGCTCGGGTGTCTGTCAGGGACATCTTTCACCAGAATTCCCAATCCCACGGTAATAATTAGCACTCTGTGAAATCTCAACATATCTATAAGGTTTGTGATAATGAAAAACTGGTCTTTGACCTACTCCTAGAAATGGGCAGTGATAAATACACCAGGATACTGAAATCTCTCTTACTTTAAAGGAGAAAGCTCCAAGACTTAGTAACTCCATGAGGATGGCTGGAAGAGATAGGTTGCTGTTATGTGATGGATTTGAGAAGGTATAAAGACAGAACAAATAATTAAGAGCCTAATTCCTTTTCACTTCTCTCACATCCCAATATGATTTTATTAAGAAACAGCAAACAATTCATTCTGGGTTTTTTCTTCTTTAGGAGAAAACTTTCCAAAGTGAGACAAAGGCTCTTTCTTTTTCTTTCATAAGGAGCTGAGGATGTTTTTTTCATGAAACATCTAGCATGTGCCCCACCCCCCCATACACTATCTGCAGAGGATCATCCTGTTTTCTCTCTTCTCAAAACATCCTTTCAACACGATAATTCTCAATCTTGAGCGAAGGCAACATTCTATATCCTCCCGGAAGTCTATCTACAGCTACCTTTCCCATCTAGCCTGCAGTGTGGACCTCTGTTCTCTCTGAATTCCAGAAATGGAAGATGCTTTTTTAAAAACAGTGACTCTGGGCGCCCTCTGCTGTCCACTTAAATTCTTCAGCTGTATACTAGTGATACGAGCAAGGCATGAAGGCGGGGAGGGATTACTGAAAAAATCCATACAGCATACACAAACATTAAGTATGTACATGTGTCTATGTATATGTATATGTAATACATGCATATTATATGTATGTATGTGTGTATGCATATATACCTTAACCGTTTTTACTCAGTGGCCCCTTCAAGGTTCTGCTGAATCAATAGTATAAACCACCTTTCCTGAAAAGTGCATATATGAGCATGTACATGCAAACACACACGCAGAGCCACCATCTGGGCACAGTACACAGAGTTAAAAACCTGAGCTTTGGTGTCAGACCATCTGTGCTTGCCCACTCCCTGGTATTACATCTATGGCCAAGAACGTAACCTCTCTGAGCTTGTTTCCTCATCTGTGAAATGGGGTTTTCCTGAGGGTTAAGTGAGATACTGTATACAAAGTGCTTTGTATAGAGCCTCACAATGGTTAAGTCTTATTAAGTGTTAGCAGGTTTTTTTTCTTTATGTTATAAACCCTATCATACCAAGCCCTGTTGTTGTCAAATTCCTTGTTACTTCAGCATCAGTGTGTCCAAGCAAACGCTGTGCTCATCTAAATTGGAAATGACATTTCCTCTGCTCTCCATAGTTTTATACAGGGAGATAAACCCTGTGGCCCAAAAGCCTCATGTGGAGTTGCTTCATCTGTCCTGGCTTCTCAGTGAGCAGCATTCATGTTGAATTATCTTTGGACGTGCATGTGGCCATCCTGCCACCAGCGACAGTCAGAACATACTCTTTAAACTGATATTAATTCAGTAATTTCCAGCCATGAAAGTGAAGGCCTCCTTAATCCTCTTGAACTTAATGGTGACACAATGTGTCCCCGTGGAGTGCAGTGGGACACACCAGGAGGTTCTGCTGCTCAGTTGCCAGCATGTGACTTGGATTCGTGGATTCAAAATCAAATCGAGTTGTAGGGCAGTCACTTTGTGGAGGTTACGCCTTCTTTTGTGATGTCACTTGTACCTTGACAAGATGATCCTGCTGTCTGGGAATGAGGGAGATCTGGGGAATTAAGTGACATAGGGATGCTGGGCTCTTCTGGGTGAGGAGCTTGGCCTGGAGTTGGGGCAGGGAAAAGGAATCAGGAAAGATGAGGGACCACTAATTGGGCAATGCATTTCCCAGGCAGGCCAGGTGACAGACCATGATTCCATGATGACTTCCAGGGGGACTCAGGGACTCCTGGTGCCTTTTCCTCTCAGGGCCTAATTAAATGAGGCCTTCTTCTCCTATCCTAAGCATCCAGCTTTGGAGTATTTCAGCTGCAGGACAGTGATTACCAGCCAAATATGGGGTTCTTTTCTTCTCCCTGGGCCTTCTTTTCCAGACCTCACCTTTAATCACTGTGATAAAGTTGCCCCTGAGGCTCTTGGAGGCCACAGTCCTCAGAAAAAGATCAACTCAGTAAGGCAGGCAAGTGGGTAAGCTGTTTGGCAGTGTTCTGTTCCTGTTCTGTTAGTAGCTGGGAAGTTTCACATAAAACCCTTGTGTCCTCCCCCCACTTTCCTTTTCTCCCCAAATCACTCCTATCTCAGATTAGCCAAGAGCCTAGAAATACTGGGGGGAAACCCCATGGAAACAAACTAAGAAAGAGGGCTCTGGCCAGGGTGTTATGCACTAGTCACCTATGCCCCCCTTCTCTGCCATCCCACTTCTTTAGGGCTTGGCCCTGTCTCAGGTAAAACTAAGATAGGAAGAGCAACCGGTTTATGAGAAAGTTGTGAAATACTGAAAGCAGAGCATGGCAGGCTATACATATGAACTAAAACCTGCCATTAATTAATTCACCCTTTCAAAAAACATTAAGGCCACATTATAGTATCATAGGATAGTAACATGCTACACAGGAACTTTGGGGTCATATAAAACAGAGGTAGGATAGTTTGTCCTTCAGGAGACACCAGATATACTTGGAAAAAGTCCTGTAACAACACAAGGCGATGTACTTTACATGTCAAAATGAATGACAGACAATTGGTGCTATCAAAGACCAGAGAAGGTCCTCATGTGTGGGTATGAGCACATGTGCGAACAGACACATGCCACTTACTATCTATGCCACGGGTGATGGAAGTATCACCCCAGACTTATCCCAACCATTAACAATGTGGCCATTTGCGCAGTTGTTCACTTAATGTCTGTTCCTCTTGCAGAATGCAAACTCATGATAACAGAGGGCATTTTTCACAAAAACAGACACATAGATCCATGGAACAGAATGGAGAGCCCAGAAATGGACCCTCAACTCTATGGTCAACTAATCTTCGACAAAGCAGGAAAGAATGTCCAATGGAAAAAAAGACAGTGTCTTCAACCAATGGTGTTGGGAAAATTGGACAGCCACATGCAGAAGAATGAAACTGGACCATTTCCTTGCACCACACACAAAAATAGACTCAAAATGGATGAAAGGCCTAAATGTGAGACTGGAATCCATCAAAATCCTAAAGGAGAACACAGGCAGCAACCTCTTCGACCTCAGCTGCAGCAACTTCTTCCTAGAAACATCACCAAAGGCAAGGGAAGCAAGGGCAAAAATGAACTATTGGGACTTCATGGAGATAAAAAGCTTTTGCACAGCAAAGGAAACAGCCAACAAAACCAAAAGACAACCGACAAAATGGAAGAAGATATTTGCAAATGACGTATCAGATAAAGGGCCAGTATCCAAAACCTATAAAGAACTTATCAAACTCAACACCCAAAGAACAAAGAATCCAATCAAGAAATGGGCAGAAGATATGAACAGACATTTCCACAAAGAAGACATCTAAACGGCCAACAGACACATGAAAAAGTGCTCAACATCACTCGGCAGGGAAATACAAATCAAAACCACAATGAGATACCACCTCACACCAGTCCGAATGGCTAAAATTAACAAGTGAGGAAAGGACAGATGTTGGTGGGGATGTGGAGAAGGGGAACCCTCCTACACTATTGGTAGGAATGCAAGCTGGTGCAACCACTCTGGAAAACAGTATGGAGGTTCCTCAAAAAGTTGAAAATAGAGCTACCCTACGACCCAGCAATTGCACTACTGGGTATTTACCCCAAGGATACAAATGTAGTGATCCGAAGGGGCACATGCACCCCAATGTTTATAGCAGCAATGTCCACAATAGCCAAACTATGGAAAGAGCCAAGATGTCCATGAACAGATGAATGGATAAAGAAGATGTAGTATATACATACACAATGGAATATTATACAGCCATTAAAAAAAACACATGAAATCTTGCCATTGGCAACAATGTGGATGGAACTAGAGGGTGTTATGCTGAGCGAAATAAGTCAATCAGAGAGACAAGTATCATATGATCTCACTGATATGAGGAATTTGAGAAACAAGACAGAGGATGATAGGGGAAGGGAGGAAAATATGAAACAAGATGAAACCAAACCATAGGAGACTCTTAATCTCAGGAAACAAATTGAGGGTTGCTGGAGTGGTGGGGGGTGGGAGGGATGGGGTGGCTGGGTGATGGACATTGGGGAGGGTATGTGCTATGATGAGTGCTGTGAATTGTGTAAGACTGATGAATCACAGACTTGTACCCCTGAAACAAATAATAATTATATGTTAAAAAAAAAAAAAAAGATAGTAGGAAGGGAAAAATGAAGGGGGGGGAATCGGAGGGGGAGACGAACCATGAGAGACTATGGACTCTGAGAAACAAACTGAGGGTTTTAGAGCAGAAGGCAGTGGGGGGCTGGGTTAGCCTGGTCATGGGTATTAAGGAGGGCACGTATTGAATGGAGCACTGGGTGTTATATGCAAACAATGAATCATGGAACACTACATCAAAAAGTAATGATATAATGTATGGAGACTAACATAATAAAATAAAATTAATTAAAAAAAGAGGGCATTTTTTAATCCCATTTCTACTCTATGTTAGCAAAAATATTTCAATCAGAATTACACCAATATCAATTTTTGCTCAAGATATTTTTGAGGTAATGCCACTTAAGCCAACTTAATTCCTTGATTCATTTTTTATGTAATATAAACCATGTCCTGGGCTCCTCGGTGGCTCAGTTGGTTAAGCAACTGCCTTCAGCTCAGGTCATGATCCCAGGGTCCTGGGATTGAGTGCCACATTGGGCTCCCGGCTCAGCGGGGAGCCTGCTTCTCCCTCTGACCCTCTCCCCTCTCATGCTGTTTCTCTCCCGCTCACTCTCTAATAAATAAATAAATAAAATTAAAAAATATATATATATATAAACCATATCCTTTTAAAAAATCTTTTACTTTTCTGAAATATTTCCATTGGGGGGTTAATTCACAATGATTTGGCTCACCACACATTTTTTTATGCATAATGTATGTCAAATTTGTAGAGAGAAATATTATTAGGTAAATTTGAATCTTAAGTTATTTTTGTCAAGCTCTGTACTATTCTGCCATGTTGCCTTAGTTTACATGGACATGTATGCACATGTGTGTATATGTATACATGTGTCTCTCTGTGTGTATATATATAATTCAAAAACGCTAAAGAGATACATTTTTCACTAATCTTAAATCATAATGACCTGGGACTGCTGATTCATTGACTCCAGTGGAGAGGGTTTGGGATTGAGGTGCGTCAACATCAGAGTGAGGATCCTCAGGAGTAGAGGCAAAAGGCAGACATACACACCTCATCAGGTACTTGCTTAGGAGTCCAGGGACAAGGCCGTACTTACCTGCTCTTCCCTCTTTGTGACAGCAGAGACTAGAGGACCCAGAGATGGTATCTGAAGCCCAGGGCTCCTGTCCAAGTCCCCCGACTAGCAACAGCAGCACCTGAGAATTTATTAGAAATTCACATTCTTGGACCCTGCTCCAGATCTGTGGAATCAGAAACTCTAGAGATGGAGCCCAGCATTCTGGGTTTAAACAAGCTCTCCAGATGACTCTGATGCTTGCTGAAGTTTGAGAACCACTGCCTTATACTCAGCTGTCATCTTGGCTATGAAAGAAGGGGTAAAAGGAACATATCCAGAATGATCAAAGATTTGCCTAAAGAAAAAAAAAAAAGCAGAGCTTAAAATATCCTTTAAGCAAGATCAAGTCGCCCATGAATTCCTCTCTGAGGTTCTCAACAGGAGTAGAGAATACGTAAGAAATTTTTGTTTGCTTGCAAAGAAACAGAGAAAGCTATAATTTTGCCTACCTGAACTGTAGCAGCTACCTCCCCATTATATTTTCTCAGTAATAGTCATTAGGAATTAGTTCAATTTTGTATTAATTCCTTGGATCACTGTCAACAAAACTGTCAGCCAAAATTGCCCAGGATTGGTCTATTTCACCATTGAGTCTATTCTTCAGGATTTTGATCACTCTGTAAGGAGTACTATCTATAGAAGCAAAGAGCAAATGACTAGGCCAAGGATCCTTAAATTTGACATGGCAGGCCAAAAGTGTTCTGCTTTGGGAAAGGGATGTCTTCTCCCTGTGGTATCTTAAGAGCCTTTCATAGTGCCTTGTCCTCTGTAGCTGCTCAACATTGATTTGGTAAATGAGTGGAAAATCCATAAGGGTTCTACAGCTTGAGAACACCCGCTCGAAGAGGTGACACATGAGCTGGATCTTGAAAAATGGGCAGAAAAAGATGGATAAAGAGGGAGGGCATTTTAGGTGGGAGGAGAAAAGGATACATAATAGGCTGAGCAAAAGCTTGGGGTCAGGTCTAAATGTTTGGGACTGAGTGGAAGGCACTGGAGAGAAAACGCTGTTTACAGGGGGATATGATGACAATCAACAACCAACATAAACGAATTAGTGAGTTAAATGAGTACTCATCCTCTGATATGATCCCTACTGTGCTAGGTATGGGGTCAACAGTGGAGAACAAGATAGACATGGCACCTAAATCTAGTGAAGAATAGAGAACGATGGTAGGAGGATGGTAAGTGTGTTTTTAAGTGAAGTATAGGAGCACATAGGCAGCTCACTTAACCTGATCTTAAGGAAGTAGGTGGCTCAAGAAAGCCTTTCCAGATGACAAAATGTCTCAGTCATGGCCTGGAAGAGAGGAGGAGGGAAGGAGTGTGGGGTAGCAAGGGATGTGGTGGGCTGGGCAAACCTGGGCCAGATTATGAAGGACCATCTAAGCCATATTAAAGAGACACAGCTTTATCCAGAGGGGTGTGAAGAGCCCTCAGGAAGTTTTAAATAGAAACGGACAAGTTAGTTTTGGAAACCTCACCGGCTGTAGTAAAGACAGCTGAAAGAAGCCCGATGATGGTGGCTTTAATTAGAAGTAGCAATGGGAAAGAAGTTCAAAGAGCTTGCTGGAAAAATCTCTGATAGTTTAAAACATGTATTTCCTTGACAGTCCCACCAAGCCAGAATGAATGCTCCCTCCCTTTGAATCTGGATGGGCCTGTGATTCGAGTGGAAGGGCTGCCATTTGATTTCTGAAACCATGGGGCTTCTAAACCCAGGTCATAAAAGGGGACAACAGCTTCTGCCTGGTCCTCTGGGGACACTCCCTAGTACTCCACCACTGTGCTGTCAGGGAGCTACACGTAGATGTTCTAATCCCAGTCTCAGCTGAGGTCCCAGCATCACCTGCCATAAATAGTAAGTGAGGAAGCCTCTGAGGTGACTCTAATCCCAGCCATCAAGTGACTAATAACCACCTGAGACACGAAGAACTGCCTGGCTGAGCCAGTCAATCCTAAACATAATGAGAAAACGACTGGCGTTGTTTTAAGCCACTAAGTTCTGACATGTTTTAGACACAGCAAGAGAGAACCAGAACCCTCTCCTGATACCACCTAATGTAGGAGGTATCTTTTTGTCTCCTTCTCATACTGTGCTGTACTCACCACGGTGACTTCTGGAGTCTGAAGCAACAGATATTTATAATGAATGAAACAATCTACAAAGGCACATAATAGGGTTGGGGAATAAGATGTTCTGTCCAAATATTCTCATTAACAGAATAAGTACATGCTTTAGGCAAATTATCGATTGCGAAAAAAAAAACAAACACCATTTTTGAAAGAAATTATGAAATTTTAAAGAATGAAATGCTCACTATAGACTAAGCAAACTTTCTCTTTGATGGTTCTTTAGCCTTCAGAATCATCTATTATTTGGGGGTAAACATGGGGCTCATTAGTTCCCTCTGTACTCTTGCCCTTCAGCATAACTGCAGGAAAAGGTCGAAGAGCCCAGCTTTTACCTGCAGCACGGCGACCAGTCACCAGCTGTTCAGAGCAGCAGGGCCTGGGAAGGTCAGGGCTGCTATTTATTGCTCACAACTTTTTTTTTTCTCCTAATGAATGGTTGTTAGTTAACAACCAGGGCCATAGTCACACAGGGTGTAATAGCCATTCGAATGCTCTTTGTGAGCGTCAGAAGATAAAAGATAAGTTGGGGGACAGGAAGCAAGCCATATTACTCCCTAAGACTTTGAAGGTAGAGAAACCCAAATGCCTTTTTCTGCAAACACCAGACACACAAAAAAAATACAATTAAGATTCTATAAAGGCACAGAATTTTCCTTAAAAGGGGCTAAGTCTTCATAAGCAGAAGGAAGAATGCGGTTGTTATATAATTCTTCAACCAGGTATCCGCATTCTAAATGCTACGGATGGCAATTATAATAGTCAGCGTTTACGTAGCACTTACTCAGTGCCAGCCACGGTTCTGCTTGCTTTACGTTTAGTATCTCATTCCATTCTCACAGCAGGCCTATGAGGTGGGTATGATTACCCCATTTAACAAATGAGGAAAGTGAAGTGAGCCTTTACCTAGTATTCTATCTCTGAAGAGACCTAATGTGCTGTAGTGGGAAGGGTACTGGACTAGGAATCTGGATTTTCATCTCAGCTCCACCTCCAACTAGTTACACCAATTTGGACCAGTCATTTCCTTCACCTGAAAGATGACGGGAATCAGCTAGGAGACTCAGAAGATTCCTCCTACTCTAAAACTGCTGATTCTGTGAATAATTCTGGACTCTGAAAAACAATCAAGTTAAAAGCAAACCTTAGTTTTTGAAAGAGCACTGAAGAAAGAGTGTACAGAACTCTAGGAAGACAGCTGAGAGGCGTGAACATCATGTGGGCCTTTAGAAACAAAAGGCACAACTCACCAGTGCTGTATTTCAAACCATCATGTGACAGATCAGGATGAGGAAGCTTTAACCTACTGTCAGACAAGTTTATTTAAAAAAAAAAAAAGCATCCCAAGAGAAAAGAGAAGATCATTATTAACATGACAAACTGTAGAACCAAATATTTATGATCCACATTAAAAAAAAATAATACAGACAGCATTATGTGGTTCTTATTGGCAGTTATTTTGTTTTTGTTTTTTAAGATTTTATTTATTCATTTATTTGAGAGAGAGAAACAGCATGAGAGGAGAAAGGGTCAGAGGGAGAAGCAGGCTCTCTGCTGAGCCGGGAGCCTGATGTGGGGCTCGATCCCAGGATTCTGGGATCATGACCTGAGCCAAAGGCAGTCGCTTAACCAACTGAGCCACCCAGGCGCCCGGCATTAATTTTGAAAAAGCACATGGCCTGCCCATGACCACAGCAGTAACCATTCAAATTTTAGTTTACTTATCAGTTCTGAGAGCTAAATTCTGGGTTAGTTTGTGCTGCTGAGAAAACAAAACAACCTGAAGATGTTTTCTCAGGAATATTTTATTTCTCTCATTTTTGAGAAAATTTGACACTACTGAAACTTAAATGAAAATTTCAAGTCCGTATGCAGGTTCACAAGTATCTTATTTGGGGGTCACAGATAAATGATGATAGAAGCAGTGAAAAAATCCTGGGCTATTGCCCAGCGTGGCATGATAAGTTTCAGACCTCCTGAATTCAGCAAAGGTGTAATTTGCAAGTAACTACTCCCCTGAAAATTCACTGAAGTTGACCACCTAGGGGGAATTCCTTCCCACTGGTGCTTACTGGGTTCTACTCTGGTACCGGGAGCTGGACTGCAGACCACAGCCATGTTCCTTCACGGATCCTCGGAGGTTTACACAGGGGAAGCGTCCTTCCCGAAGGAGCGGAGCTTTCTGCTTGATTGTTATTTAGATCTTCACAGCAGCACAACATTAACTTCTCCAGTCAGCATGCCAGTTCTCAATGAACTCAGAAATTTAAGGAGACCAAATGTTTGTTAGTATACCATCCACTGGAGTACAACGCCTCATTTCTTAGGAAGCCATTAACTTACTAGAAGCAGGCCCCTTCCAGCTCAGACCCATGGGGGGTTTGAAGCTAGGGTTACTCAGCCCACAGGGACTGGTTGAGTGGCTGGAAGGTCCGATGGCTGACTGTCCTCCTGTTTAATAGCATCATGTGGGATTTCCTGTTCCCAGGGGTGTGGCAGAGCAGAGTATCCAACGTGTAAGTGGTGACCTGGCCATTTATGTGCAGTTTCCCATAGATCTCATCAAATCTGGCTAGAAGGGCAGGCACATCCTTTACTTTTTCCCTCGCTTTGGCCAGCTGGGAAAAAGAAGAGCAGATCATTATGTATCTGCAAGATTTCTTCTTTGTTCTTCTTATCTTCCAAGAAGCAGAGATACAAATGCGTAAAAATGTATACTGTATACCTATAATGGTGAAAACCAGGGTACCAGGGCACACAGAAGTATGAATGGATTCCGTAAGCTATACACAAAATTCAGAATTAGTACCTGAAAATCATTCCTAATATCTCATAAAAAGGTGGTACATAATATACAATGAAACATATCAGGATAAAGAGTCAAATAGCAATGGAAACAAAGTTTGCCCAATTTAAAAATCAGAGCAGGAAGCAAATTATGTGAAGGTTTATAGCACATGGTAAGTTTTCTGGAATTTATTCTAGAAGCCATCAGAAGGTCCAAATTAGGACATGATCTGACTTAGGTTTAAATGGCTGTGTAGAGAAATTGAGGGTGGAGACTAATCTGGAGGCCAGTATCCTAGTCCAGATGAGAGAGGATGACAGTCTAGTCTGGAAAATGTATATACAAGATGGAGAAATAGATGTGTAACAAGTATATCTGGGAGGTCCAACTGAAAGGATTTATTGTTGAAGAGGTCAAGGAAAGGGAAGAATCAAAAACATCTTCCCAATTTGGGCTTTAGCAACTTGGTGATGGGTGAGGTCATTAACGGAGACGGGGAAGATGGGAGGACCATATTTGGAGGGGGAACAAGTCAAGAGTTCTGTTTTGGACATGGCTGAGATGCCTGTGAAAGATCTAAGTGGGTAAGTCAAGAGACTGCTGGATATACACCAATATGAAGCAAGGAGGAGAGGTCTAGACCAAAAGTATAAATATCAGAGTCACAAGTGTATAAATGCTATTTAATTCTACAAAAATGGGTGAGCTCTAAATTATAATGCAGAGCTACTTTTTGAACAAAATCAACATTTTACTTAGTTCAATCCTTATTAATGATACAACCCGTGGCACCTGGGTGGCTCAGTTGGCTAAGTGTCTGACTCTGGATTTTGGCTCGGGTTAAGATCTCCGGGTAGTGAGATGGAGCCCTGCATCAGGCTCCCTGCTCAGTGGGGAGTCTGCTCTCTCTCTCTCCCCCTCTTCCTTTGTCCCTCCCCCCACTTGTGCACACGCTCTCTCTCTAAAATAAATAAATCTAAAAAAAACAGAAGAAACTTCTCTTTAAAAAAAAAAGAAATGATACAACCTAACATTTTTTGATGAAATTTATGTATATGCAAGGTCCCTAAGAAATCCTCTGGTCATCTTCTAAATATATAACCCTATTTGCTGCCGGCATACCCTCCTTTCAAACAAGGGATCACCACTGAACCTTCAGGTAAGAAGTTCCAGCACTTGATGTTCTTAAAAAGAATAGCTTCTTTAGTCCCCACCTCATGCTGAAGGTGAAGTGACTTAAGGTGAAGCACATGGTTTCCAAAAGCAGCCAAGCGAATATACCAAGCTGGAGACAACCTTGCTCTAAGTGCATATTCTCTCCTATCACCACACAAATATCAAATGGTGTCATTAGGATCATTCTACAGTTTAAGCAGAAAAGAGATTGTACTCCATTGTTAGTTTAGTTTCAAAAAAGAAATCAATGAAGCAACAGCTGACGTTTGGAGTGGTTTTAGTCATAGTAATTAAGAAAATCAATAATTCTGTTCAACACTCCTCTGGTGGTGTAACAGCGCCTTCTCTCCACACACGAGTCATCCTTAATAACTGTTGGTATCAACACTCAACAGTGCATTTGTAAGGTGCAAGTTTTACAGTGTAAGGGTCTCCATACGCACCCTCACAAGCATCCTTAGAGCCGGCTCAAAGGCTGCTGGAGTCAGAGGAGTCATTTCTTTCTCAATAGCAGCTCCCCGCATGGCCTCACAACAGCCAGGGAATACACGCAACTACAGGTGGAGCTTTTTAAGTAAATCAGTCTTACAGACTTTGGGGGGAAAAATCAAATAAAAATCGGTATTTTTCAATGTGGAGTTTATTTGGATGCTTTAGTCATATAATTGGACAACATATTGATGGAGCAGGTCTAAGTAGAGTGATTGACATCAGTGCTATTGAGAAAACTGAAGTTGTGTCAGTAATGGATGCACACAACCGTGCACTTTAAAACCTGTTTGCATTTCCAGTTCCCCTACATTTTTTAAACATACTCCGAAAGGGTTTGGGTGGATCACAACCTACAGAAAGCTAAGAATTTGAATAGAAAGAAGCTTTAAATTAATCGTATCCCGTTAGTTTCCTGACAAGCTCCCTCTGCCAGCAGGAAGAAGCCTTTGGGTGGAAGTGTGAAAACGGGAAGGGGCTGGGAGGGCAACAGTGTGGCAGAGGGGGAGAAAGGAGCCCACAGTGCTCCACCGCCAACCATGCCATCTCAGATGCCAGGGGGACCTGTACTATCAAAAGGCAAGGGAGGGAGGAAGAACCAATCAACAGGCCCCTTCATAAGTCAAAATGACAATACCAATCATTACTAACAAACTGATCACTGCCAGGAATTTATGATTTCCTTACAGTTTTTTTTCCCTTTAGCTATAGATGTACAAATTATTGAATCTCAAATGACTTACAGTAACTCCTCTTTGTGTGCTTTTTTTTTTAAGATTTTATTTATTTGTCAGAGAGAGAGAGTGAGCGAGCGCACAAGCAGGGGGAGGAGCAGAGGGAGAGGGAGAAGCAGGTTCCCTGCTGAGCGAGGAGCCGGATGCAGGACTCGATCCCAGGACCCTGGGATCATGACCTGAGCTGAAGGCAGATGCTTAACCAACTGAGCCACCCAGGCATCCTGTCCTCTTTGTGTGCTTAAGCCATCAATGTGAGATATGGGTTCAGTCACTTCCCTTTGCTTTCAATGTTTGGAAATTGCTTATCATTTTTATTTAATTTTGTTTTATAGTTTTGCATTAGCTGGTCTATTCAGTATCTAAAACCACAGTTCTAATTATAGAAGCTTTAATATGGTTTAATATCTGGCAGGTCTAGTACCTCTTCCCAGTTATTCTTGCTAGTTTGTTCTTTCTAGTAAACCTTAACTAGAGAAAAAAACCTAATGACACTTTTATTAGGTTATATTATCATAATCATTTGGGAATAACTGATTTTATGGGGTTGAGTCTTCCTATCTCAACACACAGCATGTCTTTTTCATTTGTTTAAGTAGGAGAGACTTTTTTTTTAATGACTTTTGAGAGAGAGAGCGCGAGAGCACGTGAGGGAGCGCGAGCAGGGGGAGGGGCAGAGGCAGAGGGAGAAGCAGGCTCCCTGAGGAGTGGGGAGCCCAATGCAGGGCTCGATCTCAGGACCCTGGGATCATGATCTGAGCTGAAGGCAGATGCTTAAATGACTGAGCCGCCCAGGCGCCCAAGACTTTTTTCTTAGGATGAGAGATACTGTAGCTGATTGTTTGCTGATAAGAATGATCCACAGGGAAGGGGATGTTAATGATGCTCAAAAGAGAGTAAGACATCTTTTGAACAGATGCCCTGCAATGGGTCAGAGGGATGGGCTCTGGGGTTCAATGGGGGAACCTGCTCTAGAGAGGTGTGTGTAGTCACCACAGCCTCAGCAGGGAAGCTGAGCACACAGGGACAGGAAGAGGTTGTCCGTGAGGCAGCAGTTCTCTGTTGATTGCTTCCATTTCCTCCATGAAACAGGAAGCAGGGGTGGGGGGTGGGGTGGGGAGAAGGCACTGGAAGCTTGAGGAGAAAGGAAAGAGAAAAGGGGAGACGGGACCCAGGAAATCAGTGTGTGTGTGTGTGGGGGGAGCGGAATGGTGAGAATAATGTAAAAGGACAAAGTTTTTCTAGAATTTCAGAGGGCATTTTCTGTTGCAAGAAAAAAATTGTTGCACCCAAACACAGAAGTCTTATAACAGGAAGAAGAGAGAGGTTGTCATATTTGACACTCTTTAAGGTGGCAGCCTGGAGAATGAAGACAATAAGTGCACATTTTAATGAGAGCCCTTTCACCTTTAAATGATTTCTGCAGCAATCACATACTCACCACTTCCTCTGAGAACTCTCGTCTTCTCACAAATTTTGATAAATTTCCCTCTGCAGCATCCTTTAGTATCTCTATCAGGGTTTTCAACATATTTGCCTGGATATGAATCAAAATCTGAATACAAAGAACAAACAAGCAGAAACAAGACTGAGCCAGTGCTCAACAATGAGATATGTACCCTGTTACACAAGCCTACATTTATAGGCATCTACCTGCTTACATGTTATTTCCTAATTCATTCTCTTGCACAAGTTCAAAAATGCTTCAAATATATGTCTATCAGCCAAAACTTATTTTCCAATAGCTAATCAAAACACCTCAACTTCAAAACTTGCTTAAAAGTAGAAAAGCAGAAAAAAGGGATTGTGGAGTTTGGTATGTTTGGGCTTGAATCCTGGCATGGGCCATTACCAGCTCTATGACTCTGGCCACGTATTTAATCTCTTCCAACTTCTGTATTTGTAAAATGAGGAAAACAGGTTTACATCTCACATCTGAGTTACTGTGAATGTCGAATAAAATGCCAGCACACAGGAGGTACTCAAACATTACTATCAGTTTCTTCCCCCCTATTCCTTCTAGATTCAGAGGAGAGGACAATCACAGTCTTGTAAGATTGACCCTGGGGCAAAAGATACCTTTACCTTTGTTTATTTATTTAGGTTTGGAAATTGTAGGCAAATCAGTTGCTGCAGGTATAAAGTGGAAGCTGGTTCAAGGCTTAATGAGGTACTCCTATTTACACTGCAGCCATAAAGGAACTTTCAAAACTGGGTACTGTACTTTGGTACCACTAAACTACCTTCCATCAGACAGACACAATTAACACAAGAAAAAAAAAACACATTTCCTGGGCGCCTGGGTGGCTCAGTCTGTTAAGCATCTGCCTTTGGCTCAGGTCATGATCTTGGAGTCCCAGGATTGAGTCTGCATCAGGCTTCTTGCTCAGCAGGGAGTCTCCTTCTCCCTCTGACCCTCCCCACTTCTGGTGCTTTCTCTCTCTCACACTCTCTCAAATAAATGAATAAAATCTTTAAAAAAAAACCACACTCATTTCCCCCCCTCGTTACCAGTATTCACTAGTACAATTTGAAAAATACAGAAAAGGTTAAAGAAAATAAGAATAAGCCAGAATTCCCCAACTAATGTTATCCACTGTTTAATATATTTGGAAGGTAATACATGAAATTATAATTTACTTTTTTTATTATACAATTCTTATACAATGAATATTTTCTCATTAAGAAATTAGAATAACTCATTTTTAATAATGAATGCATAGCAATCCATCATATACATACAACGATCCATTAAGCAATACCACTCTTCAATATATTGATAAATATGCATACATTAAAAAAAAAACTTGTTAATTTCTAAGACTTGATTTTCCCAGAAGTGAAATTACTAAGTCAAAGGAGGTAAACATTTTAAAGGCTCTTGATCCTTTGGAAAAGTAGTGTTTCTGGAAGAGCTATTTCTTTTTTTATAGCAAACCAGCTAAGTTCTTTCTATAGTCCATTTTTTTTTTTAAAAAAGATTTTATTTATTTATTTGAGACAGAGAGAATGAGAGAGAGAGAGCACATGAGAGGGGGGAGGGTCAGAGGCAGAAGCAGGCTCCCTGCCGAGCAGGGAGCCCGATGCGGGACTCGATCCAGGGACTCCAGGATCATGACCTGAGCCGAAGGCAGTCGCTTAACCAACTGAGCCACCCAGGCGCTCTCTATAGTCCATTTTATAACAATTTAAGTTTGTTGAGCAGTTGATCAGGATGAGTGGTTATCTTTGGTCCCAAAGAACAGAATGAAATGATTCCAAGAAGACTAAATCCAAAGAACCCGATGTAAGTTCAGTGTTCTAAAGCAAAGGCAAAATCATGAGCACACCTTTCATTAGGAAGCAACACTCCACAGGTTTCTCACATTCAAGCAGAAGCACTGATTGCCTTTAGTCCAGACTATTTTTTCAAGGATATCCGTATAACCAACACCCTGGAAAGACATACACAGTGCCACAAGCAGAGAAAAGGGCAGGCATGCTTACTGCCCATTTTGAGAGATCTGAGTTCTCCAAATTCAAGATTCCTCTCTTAAACTATAACCTCCTGTATGTATAAGAAGAATACAGACCTTGTGTTGTCCTGTGGGAACTGGGTTCAAGAAACTGATGCAAAATGCTAATGTTGTGGCTACTACTACTGCTCTAATTAATAAACTGTCCTTTTCCTCTCGGTGCCTTGTGAACTCTACTAGTATCCACGGAACTATGGAAGGTTAACTCATTAGCTTAAAAGTAGGGTAAAATCTCTGACTCCCAATAGTACTTCAAACTCTTGTTAATAAAAAACAACTGACTGGGTTGGCAGCTGTCCTACTGAGGGCAAGGAGAAGTCGACCTTGTTACATGTTATGTCTCTAGTGCCTGGCACCTAGTAGACCCTCTACAATAATGAATGAGGAGAGCTGAGGTCCCCTAGCAATTTACACAGATAAACCTCCTGGAGCTCCATGCTACAAACTATTAATGATGTGCTCCTGGAAGATTTCAACATCTCTTCTTAAGTTTTCCCAATTTCTCTCCCTGCCTCCAGCAACTATCTCTGATTCAGAAGGGATTTCAAGAGTCGAGTTCAATACCTCGAAATATACTGATGAAGGGCAATATAGATGAGGCTGTTACTGATGAAAAGCCAAGAAAAAATGTAAAGCTAGGAGAGCTTATCTCAGGCTGAAACCTTAGGTTATGGTTAAGGAAAACTAGATCAAAGTACAGCACACTGCTTTAATCTTACAGATTTCAAACAAAAGGCTAGGAAAATTAGCAAGGAATAGGGGGAATTTAGGTAAGAAAAACTATTCAAACAACTACAGAAGGACACTTCCTGTCCCTCTGATTTTCTGAAACCTCAAGAAATGTTCACAAATCATTGGATGCCTTTGACCAAAAGAAGAGAAGCCCTGACCATGCAGTAATTTGCATTTCGTCTTTTTCTTTTCAAGTTTGCTATATTTGCAGTAGAATATCATAGCGCAGTAGAGACTGCTAGTTTTCTAAATAATATCCATCCCTCCCCCCCTTTTTTTTGACTAACGGAACTCCCTAACTTCAACTGATGCTGTCATGTACAAAACTCAAAGACTGTATTTCTCAGGTTTCTTTCTACTAGGTATGGTCACAGGATTACGTTCTTGCCAGTAACATGTAAGTACAAGTGGCTGGGTGAGACATTTGGGAAAGCATCCACAAAGGGGCCTAATTTCTTTGTCCTCCATTCTTCTTACTTCTTGCTGGAAAAGGTGTAATGGATGGAAATCATATGCTCAGGATGGTGTTGTGAAAATACAGAAAGAGGCTGGGTTCCTGATGTTACCATAAAATGTCACACCAGACCCAAACTGACCATCTTTGGTTTTCTACATGGAAGAAGAACAAAGCTGCTCATTTGTATAGATTCTTATTTTTCTTAGGTCTACATTACTCTCAACTAAAATGCAATTCTTAACTTCCACATACAGGCAAGATGCTGTCACAAAGAGATTTATGAGAAATGAGTTCTGTCTTCTTGCCTACCCCCATGCAGCCTAGGAGACTTCCTAGTGTGGGCTCTAACTTTAGGGTGACCTTAGTGACTGGAGAAAGGGGCATTAAAACATTTATCTGTGTTAACAAATAATGATAAAAGCAGCAAAACTAACCAACTGCCAATTCCCCTGCAAGGTAATTCAATTCCAAAATGGGTGTCCATTTGGAGACATGCTTTATTTCTAGAGACATGATTAGAATTCAAATAGCATCAGTGGAAAGCTACCCCATGTTGGTCTTGGCTACTTTCAAACATATTTAGAAGTGGAAATTAATCCTTTGATATTGATCAACACTGCTAAAGAGGGGACTATAGTTCTTTTGAGACTGATGGGTTTAAATTCAGAGAGCAGAGCCAACATGCATGTGCCTCAATGAGATCATCTGCTAAATCAATTCAGTGTGTAGCAAGTATTAGCTGGGAAAATGGAAAATCAGGCCCTCTGGGTCATATTGGCAGCAGGAGCAATTTTGATGAAAAGAAAATTAAGTTGAGGGGGGAAAATTAGGTGAGTTCAAATTCTAAATGGCAGCAGGAAAAAATTTTAGTATAAGACATTAATTTTTAAAGTAGATCAGAAAAAAAACTTCATTTATTTCTGCTACTACTGACTGAACAGACTTTCTACTCAGCCTATTTGTGGGGTTTCCATTTCTTAATAATTAACAAATTGCCCTTAAGGATTCTAAGTAGATGACTCAGCCTTAGAGAAGCTAGGGCCCATTAAATCAGTTTTTAAAAACCTGCTCTAATAACAGAGATCTGAATCTGAAAGATTATTAAACCTGAGAACGGCAACCATCTCTTTTTCAATATCCCCAAGGAAGCCAAACCAGGTTTACACTGAAATATGACAAACTTAGATTGGACATTTGGAAAAAGTTCCTGAGTGAGCATTTTTAAACAATAAAATGGTCTTTAAGTTTCTGAACAATATATATTTCTGTGACCCAATTCATGGAGGGGACGATTCATATTCAAGATCAGTTCAAGGTTCCTTACAGAGTGCTTGCCCAAAACATGCGCATTCCACCAAGTTTAATCGGCTACCTTTCCTTTCTAGCTCTCAGAGAACAGGAGCTACTCCTGCTGCTCTGGCTCATGAGCATATTCCCACCATGCTCTGGACTTCTCCTCTTACTATGAATCGATAGCTTCATTCTCAGCAGCCTATGCTTTATTTCCAACAAAGCACTTTCTCATATGAAAAAAAAAATTATTACTAGATTCTCATAACCACTGCAACAGATAGCCAAGGATTGCAAAAAATGAAGCATCTAAACTCAAGGACATGGAGTACCATATACTACCGGCAACTTGGCTTTTTGACATCCAATCCTATGTCCTTTTCATCACTCAGAAGGAGCAGCTAATCCCAGTCCTGGATAAAAAAAGACACAACCCTTGTCTCTCTAGGTCTTGAGTGGCGGGGCAACGCCTTGACTTTGTAGTCAAACATATTTGTGTTAAAACTCTGACTCTGCTACATAATTAGCTTCAAGGACTTAGGTGATTTATTTACTCTTTGAATCTCCATTTTCCACATGTATGATATGGCCAGATATTGTTTCTACAGTATCATATAAAATGAGCCAATGAGTATTAAGTAGCTAGCTGAATTAAAACTCTGCTGATCTGTATCTCTTCAATTTCTCACCACCAATCCTTATTGATCCCTCCAACCTCACTTCAACTCGAAGAAAAGCTACCATTGATCCATAGAACACTCCTCTCCCCACACTCTCGTGTACCTCTTTCCCGCATAATGCGATGAACCACCTGAAATGCTAGCAATTCTACTTCAGTCCCAATCATGAAATGAGTTCATCTGCAGGCCACTCTCTCTCTCAGAAGGAATGATATACTTGGGTACCCAGAGCTGTCCAAATCCAGTAGGAAGCAGGGAAGAAGGTACAATACATATGGCACCTGCTGGAAGACCAGGCTTCCTAACGTGTTTGGCTTACTGATATTGTTGGCTCAAACGACTGGAACTTCTGGACTCTAGACCTTTGCCACCTCGACCTCCCAGATCTGCTTATGCCTGTGAGCTTTTCAGGCTGACCCATCTGCTCTGACCTGCAGTTTCTGCATAGGCATGCAGTCTTGGGATAGGGGCTGTCTGCAGCAGGCTCTGACGGGGTTTCTATACACTGGTGCTATTTCTTCCCTTTTTCTGATAATTCCTCTGCCTCACCACTGATGTCTTATTAAACTCACTCCTGGCTTCTCTTCCTTTTTTTGTGGCATTTGTCAGTTCCCATCAGATCCACTGCTGGTTTTATATAGATGAGCTCTTAACTGACAGCTCTGACATCCATCCCCCCTCTAGGCTCATGTCCTTTAAAAACTGCAAGATCTCTTTTTGGATACTTTCCTAGTATTTAGTCTCTTCCCTTCCAAAACCATCCTTTTTCCAGGGTCTCTATTATCACTGTGCCTATCTTTCTGGTTCCCTAGGCTCATCTTTCCCTCACATGAACGGACTTTGAAAAGGTATTCTTATCTCAGACGTCTTGGCAACCTTAATCTCCGAAGTTGGTAAACTAGTCCTTCTCTTGAAAGTCATCTGGGCACTGGTCTGGGGGTGACATTTGAGGATAATCACTATGGAAGAAATGACAACCATGGAACCTTGGAGTTATGCCCAATTCCTACTCACTAGGTTCCAGGATTTGTTGAATATAAATATACCTCTTTATTTAACACACTTCACTTCAAACAAATAAAACTGGTATTACCAAGCATTCACTGAACACTGATTACATGCCAGGTACTGTGTTAACTACTTTAAATGCATTAGTCTTTCAATTTTCATAATGAAAAGACAGTAATATATTTATTACTACTGCTGTTTCAGATAAAAGGAAAATGGGGACCATAGAGTTTAAGTAAGTTGCCTGAGGATGAGCTCAAGGTTAGTAAGAAGTGGTTATGAGTAAAAGTTTACATTCTTTTAAATGGAACCCTCAGCAAAACTAATCTCCCAACACAGAATGCCCTTTCACCCTCAGCCCTCCAATCCCATGGCCCTGTCCTCCCTCAGACACTGCTCAGCAGTTCTCTCCTCCCTGAGATATGCTCAGTCTGTTCACACTGGCCAGCCCTTCACTCCCCATGCTGTAACATTGCACTGGCTGTGAGCCCTTATCCTAGTTCATACCATATTGGTGTTAACACATTTCTCTTCTTTTGACAATGTTTTCCTCATCTTGACCCCTTAATGTTTCAGGAGACTAAGTTCTTGAAAGTTAGGGGCTTTCTTTTCAACACCCCATAACACAAGTATAGTCACCATAAGCAGGGCCTCAGTAGGGGCCAGCTGAGTGGCGCACATGATGTCTCTAATGACCACAGAGTCTCCCAGTCTTTTTCATTGCTCCAGGAAGGTGTGGATGACTCACCGCTTACTGGGGCAGATGGGCCATGGCAGGCTGGCAACACAGAATGAAAACAGCTAACATACACTGGGTGCTTACCATGTCAAGCACTATTTTATGCACCATAGGTATACTAACTCCCTATGTTAGGTACCATGAATCGGATGCAATTAGCACAAAGATTTTTCTCAAGTCTTAGTCAAGAGAAAATAGAGACCACCTCCTTCCTCTCTGTATCTACAGCCTTCTGTGGTCATGTGTTATGCCTGCAGCATTTAGCTACATCCTATATCTGAGCATATCTACATTTTCTACCTATTTATAAATGTCTGTATTGACTCCTGTTACAAGGCCTGTACGGTAACACAGAGCTCAATAAATCACTGAATTGAATCAAGATCTTGGGAGATCAAAATTCATCATACCTATATAAAAAAAATCTGGACATCATTTTACCACCTTTCAAGCCTTACTTTAAACAATAAAGAAGTCACTTACATTTAAATTAGTGCAGACTATGTTTTCTTGCTTCATGATTTGGGAAAAAATGGATATAGCTTTCGCCACCTGGTTCTAGAAGAAAGAAAAACAAGTTATACTCCAAATCATATGAACATTCCTCTGCTATCATAAAGATTTTTTTTTTTTAAGGATTTATTTATTTGACAGAGAGCATAAGCAGGGGGAGCAGTAGAGGGAGAAGCAGGACCCCCGCTGAGCAGGGAGCCCAATGCGGGACTTGATCCCAGGACCCCGGGATCATGATCTGAGCTGAAGGCAGACTTTTAACCAACTGAGGCACCCAGGCATCCCACATAAAGATCATTTAAGTATAGTACGATATTCCTGTTCATGGTGCCCTAGGGGTTTTGAAGTCCAAAAAGAAAAAGTTTTTTTGGTAATCAAAAATGAACTTTCTAAAGAATGTTTCCTACAGTTGCATATTACTGAATTTTAAAAATAGCTTCCAAGATATTTTATTTTTATTAAAGTAGAGTTGACGCACAATGTTATAGTAGTTTCAGGTGCACAACACAGTGATTCAACAACGCTATACATTATGCTGTGCTCACCACAAGCGTAGCTGCCATCTGTCACCATACAGTGCTATTACAATGCCATCGACTATATTCCCAATGCTGTGCCTTTCATTCGGTGATCTATGCATTCCAAAGCTGAAGATTACTCAATGTTTTAATAACCTGCCTGTGTTCCAGTTTTTAAGATGGAGACATAAATTTGGCATTTGTCCTTATCCCACTGGAAGACTTAAAAAAAAAAAAAAGATTGAGAAGCAGAAATGCAAACTCCATCTCTGACATCATTAGAAGAAGGTCCAAGCCACAGAAGAGATGGAAGCACTGGCAACAACATAGGAGACGGAGCACAGGGGTAAGATCTGGACAAAGCAGTGTGCAGAGACCACTGCTGCCTATCTTAGCAAGAGACCACCAAGTAGTTCTCAAATGTTAAGGGCACCCCTGAGGTACAAAACCTGAATTCCGTTTACAGTGATGGTAATGGAATTTAGGACTATGAGAAATCCTCTAGACCCTTCTTGTGGCAAAGGTGAGGCCAATCAAAAATTTAAACAGATAAGCTATATTTGCAGGAAACAGACCGTTGTTACGGCAGTGTCAGAGAATGAGATTTTTCATTGAAAACCGCCTGCGTGCCTATTCCCATTAGCCAGGGAGAAATAAAGCCTATGCAGACAAAATGCATACATAAAAAAAATTCCTTCTAGTCTGGAGCATGGCAACATGGCTCTGATCTCTCTCTGACATGAATCTTCTGTAAGCAGTTGGTCTAAGAAACTTGCTTTCAATGACGAGTACTCAAAAATGTGCCAGCACATGATCTATATAAAGACACTAGGAGGAACAAAAGAGTGAGAAAAGGGATATAAAAATCAGAAAGAAACAAAATCAGAAAAGAACCGGCAGATGAAGAAACCCCAAAAGAGAAATTTTTCCACGGATACAGAGGACAATAATGAGAAAAACAAACAAGATCAAGTAACTCAGAAGCAGGAAAATAAAAAAATCAGACAGGCTTCAGATTTCTCCACAGCAATATTCTATACTATAAGACAGAAGAGCAATGCATAGAAAAACCTCAAGAAAAACAAGTGTCACTTCAAAATTTTATATCTGGTCAAAATGTAGTTCAAGCCAAAAAACCAGGCAAATAATTTTAAATACCAAGAACTTGGGGAATACTCTTCCTCTGAAGAAGGAAGATACTTTACTAGAAGACACATTTCAATCAACAAAGAGATGACTGGAAAACCAATAGTAAATGAATATTTTTAAATATATAAATATATTTAAATATATGTAAGAATATATATTTAAATACATACAGGACCAAAACAAATGTGGGGAATATGATTACAGAACGGAGCACAAGTGTTATATTCTCAGATAATGAAGACAAACGGAGAAAGAATGTAAGAGAAAGTACACCTATTGCCTTGTCTTTATTACATGGGGTCAGAAAAATAGCATTTAAAGCTGACAAATCAAGCACACTTAAGAGAAAAATGAGTACTATGAAAGGTAGTGTATCAACCAGAATTGGGTGGTGGAGAAGAAGGAAAATGAGGGAAAAAGAGGAAATATACTAATTTCAGCATTACTTACATTAGGGAATTAACAAGGTACAGTTAAGGTAATCAGAGGACTAAGCATATTAAATCAAGTTATGGTTTTAAAGTAACCACTAAAGCAAAAACACAAACCAAAACAAAGAAAACCACTACACGCTAGAAGTAATTTTAAAAGTTATAAAAACAAAGCATAACTGAAACCTAAAATTAAACATGACATGTCTATCTAGATGGGTTAAGTTAAAAGAAAGACTAGCAGTGTATCAGGAAACAAAGTTCAAATCTATGTAGTGTACAAGATACACAAAAACAAACCAATTCAGAAAGACTGCAAATAAAAGGATAGGAAAAGGTGTATAGGAGGCAAATACAAACCCAATTAAACCAAAGAGGCATAAAGAGATATTAACATTAGGCAAGGTGAAATTTAGAGTGGAAGCATGAAACAAGACCAAGAGAGGCACTTTGTAATGCTACAGTGACAGATTCACAATGATAAATGCATTAGTGTTGTATCATAACTGTACATATCTATGCACCAAATGGCATAACTTAAACACACATACAGGAAAAAACTACAGGAGCTACAAAAAAAACAAACATTCTTAAAAAGGGACTTTAATTCATCTCCTTCAGCTCATGACAAATTCGGACAAACCAATCCCCCTGGCCAGACAGGCAAGCCTAGAAAGTTAAAGCAGCAGAAACTAGCAACTGTGTATCCTTTTCAGTCTTTGTCTTTCAATGACTTCCCTAGCAGAAGATGCAAATAGATCTCCCTGATATTTTCATTTATAATTAATGATAAACAAGGGTTCTCTAGCCATACTTTACCAGCCGGATAAATAAACTGGCTTGGTTACTTTTGCTGCCCTAATATCTTCTTCTACCACATATGAAATGTTTAACATACTTCACATTTTCTTAAGCCTTGGAATAGGACCTCTTGGGAAGGGCTCTTCAAGAAGAGGGGTATTCCAGGGTTCCAGCTCTAACTGTCCTTTACTACTTGTGACAGCAGGGAGGTCCTCTCTTCTCTCTCTGACCTCAGTTGCCACCATTTATTTGTCCAGAGACGGGGCGGGGGGGGGGGGGGGGCTAAAAGATCACTGAAACCGCTTCCAAATAAGAGTATTTGGGTTGAACTAAGAAATATATGACCCCACTTAAACAGTGAGCTGACCCAGGATTCCTCATTCATCTGAGGTAAATTTCACTATGGAGAGCATTAAGTTAAACTGTTCTGAAAATATTACATAGTAAATCAATCATTTGAAATTTTCACTTGAATTACTTGAGAAATTTCTCTCAGAGTAGAGCTTCCCTCACTGAGTCTCCCCAGAATCTTGGCCAGCCCCTTCTAAATAGCAATGCATGGTAGGTCCTCAACTGCAAACAAAACATCCTTTGGAGGCACAGATACGGATGTAGGTTGCCATGGCACCAAAGGCATTGGTCTTTTTATGGGAGCTTTTTCTTTAGGATACAGTCAGAAGGGAAAAATAAAAACAAGAACAAATGAAGGCAGTCAAGTCTTCCCAGTCTTGACTCACTAATGTGCACCCCAAAGCCTTACCTGATTCAGAGCTAATGCCACAGCAAAACAAGATGCTCTCCTGGAGAGGACTTCTCCTTTGATCAGGGCTTCTTCTCTTAATGTAGTACAGATTTTCAAAGATTCAGGGCTATTCTGGCAGGAGACAGAATTGCTCAGTAAATAAATGTCATGCACCTTGAAGTTTAATAAAATGATTAATAGTGTTCAGTATTTCAGATTTCCTTTTGTAAGAATTTCCCAGAGCCTATCTCAAGCCACTTAAGAGATTAAGCCCCATATAGACACTACTTGCAAACAGACCTAATTATCTATACATTAGCAGTTCAAATGTCAATGTACATTAACTTCATTTGTAAAGCCCTTTGTCAATTTTCTGAATTGGGGCTTTTTGACCACCAAGTGTACAGGTCTCTTTGTATCTGGGCAGACTGGTTTCTAGACATAAGTACCATAATGTAAAGGTGTAAAATCTCAGTTTGTTACTATATTAAATAATAGTGTAAAGCTTAGCAACACTAAAAAGTTTCCCTGAGGGAATTTTCAATCTGAAAATATCCATGTAAGTAAAATACTTGAAAACGTGAACACTTATATGAATGTAAGCCATGAAAGAATCCCATGAAAATAGAAACCTTAAAAACAAATCCACGAACATGAACAACACACAAAGCAGCAGACAGCAATGGTAAAACCGAATCTTCTTCCTTTGTACATGCTATAGGTGGATTAGGTTTATGAAAACAGCATTAGCTTTGCATCTATGTCTATCTGTCATGACACGATTCACAACTCAAAACCTAAAGTAAAAACTGAATTTGATGAGCAAAGGCAGTTCCCAGAATTGATCTGTAATTTGTAATGGCTGACTATTTCAATTTTTCAACTCTCATCTCCACTGAGTAAAACAAGTTATTTTAGATACAACATAGGGGAGAAATGTCATCTGGCCTTCCTAAATAGCATAATTAAATTCTCTCCACTTTATTATACACTCAGGGAAGCATCTCTAAAAAGGTCAGAAAGCTCAGTATTACAGTGCTGAATAAGCTGACACTTACGTGTTGTGTGTTTGGTTGGCCTTCTGTTTCACAGAAGAAGAAAATGGTACAACTGGGAAGGATGACATAGGGGTGCCTGGGTGGCGCAGTCAGTTAAGTGTCTGACTTTTGGTTTCAGCTCAGGTCATGATCTCAGGGTTGTGAGATCAAGCCTTGTGTCCAGCTCTGCACTCAGAGCAGAGTCTGCTTGTCCCTCTCCCTCCCCTTCTGCCTCCCCGCCCCAGCCCCCACTCACACACACACTCTCTCTCAAATAAATAAATAAAATCTTTAAAAAATAAAAGATTACCTAATAATCTAGCGATGAGCCAACTAAGACCCTCAGGGGCCAAGTCTAGCCTATGGCTAAAAATGGTTTTCATACTTTTAAAGGTTTGTAAAAACAAAAACAAATTACAATGTGCAACAGAGACCATATGTGGTAGAGACCATACATGACCTCTAAAACCTAAAGCATTTACTATCTGGCCTTTTATAGTAAAAGCTTGGGGCTCTTGAATTCAACCCTTTCATTTTACAAATAAATTAAGTGACCACTTCAAAGCCAGTTAATGCTAAAGTTGAGACTAGACTTCAAGTTTCTCAATTTCCAGGATGGTTTTCTTTCCACTATAACCCTACTGCCTCTCTTGTTTTGGAAAATTGGTATTGTTACAATTTTCAGGGAAGTGTTTTAATGGCCCATGTTCTTCCACCTTGCCTGGTGTTCCTTCATTTTTGCCTTAATAAGGTTTTGTTAAGTTGCCAAAGTTTAAATGACATGAATGTCTACAGTAATGCATAGAACTTTGGTCGCTGCACTCTATCAGTCATCTTTTATTCACTGATTCATTCAATCAGAGGGAGAAATAGTTTCTAAGTATAAAAAACAATCTTGATACAATAATGACATATGGACTTATAAGTCATGTTTTCTGTCATCAAAGAGTTCATTTTAATGTCACATACATTTACTAAAGATCAATTGTATACCAGCGTGCTGTTAGGTGCTGGCATACAAAAATGCCACAAGCTTAACCTCTAGTGGGAAGGATGAAACATCCATTTACTTAGAATAACGTCAGGCAGTGGTAAGTGTCACATAGGTGATACAAATAGAGCACAATTAGAGAATGTTGGGCAATAGACATTACTTCTAACTTTGAACCACCGAAAAGTTTACAGATAATAATAAAGTAGCCCTTGAGTTCACCAATGAAGGATGGTCAGATTTCCACGGCACAGAACTACAGAGAAGACTTGCCTAGTGGAGTCTAGCTTGAGCCGGATAATAAGAGGACTGACTGACTCTACAGCAGAGCTTGAACCCAGCATACCGTTTCTTGTTCTCCCTATCTACACAATTGCCAGAGAAGGATGAAAGATGATAAAATTGCTTTTCCCATGATAAAACTCTGTGATGTGGCTAACTTGAGTTTTCTAAAAAAGAACACATTTAAAATGGAAATATCTGTACCAGATGGAAAAAAAAGACTTCAGAGGAACTAAATTTTTCTTTGTAGAGAAAAAAAAATAATAAATTCTCTCTCAAACACTACCCACAGTGCTCTAAAAGTTAAGGGAAGACATTCTTACCAGTTTGTAGCAAATCGCAAAAGCAAGGACATAGGTATCTTTGTTGAACTTCACATCTTGGCTTTTCATCTCTATCAGTACTTCCAATGCACCTACCAAAAGTGACAAGTGGGTGGGCAGTGTTAAATGCATCCAAATGAGTTCAGAGTCCTTGGCTATTTATCCCCAGAGTTCTAATCTGTTCAGTACTATCTACTGAAAAGTGTATTCCAGAAGCACAATAAAAGCTATCTGTCAAAGTCATTTAGCAATTAACTAAATTAAAAAAAAAAATTAAGTCATACAGCAAGAATTAATATTTAAAAACCAATTATACTTTCAACATTAAGTAAAATCTGGGTGTTTAGCTTAAGGCATGACATGAGATGCAATAAAGTTGTTTTTCAGACTTAAAAGAATGAAATCTCCATAATTCAGCCACTCATCATGAATATAAGCATCATTTTTGCATGGTCCACTGTTTTTCCTAACTGCTATACCTATACCAGCAAAGACAGAATTTTTCAGCAAACATAAATTCCAGTACTTACTTGAATACTTGCCTTTGATAAATAACATATCTATCAAAATATTGAATGATGTGGAATCTGAGAAGAAACCTCGTAAATGCTAATGAAAAAAAACAAAACAATACCAGTTTGGTTAAAAGCTGTAACTATTTAGTGAATACTTATTCTTATACTCCATCTTCTCTATCCAGGACTTATTTTTGTGTATACTTTATCCATTTGGTTCCCTGAATTCTCTAATAAATTTCTGATACACCAGGATTTATTTTTCAAAAAAATTCAAATGCTGCCCACTCTTTTGGCTGTCATGCCTTTGGCAATGGGCACACCAAACAAGAGACAAGAGGTATGGCAAGAGTTCTCTGAGTTTCAAAAATACACTGAAGAACGTGTTTATTAAACATGGCTCGCCTGACTAGGAGAAAAGAAACAAGCCAATTCACCCTGATAAGGGTGGTCCTGGAATGTGGGTGGCAGCATATTAATATGAAATGGCAGGTATAAGCATGCTTGAAGACTAAGCAAGGAGAGTCTTATACAACTATGATCCTCTTCTGGCAAATGAATAATAAAGAGTAATTCACTTTTTGAAATAATTCACTAAAAGTGGTTCCTGACATTTTTTTCTCAACATTTTTAATCTCATGATAATACAACACATGCTATTGAAATATGCCATTAAATGCCCTGCTCAAGTTTGTTCTTATTTTGAGAACCTACTATGCAGACCCTGTTCTAAGGGCTGAAAATAAATGATGAACAAGACACATAAGCCTGCCCTAACTCTAGTGGGGCTTATAGTCTAGTAGAGCTCAAATTCTCGCATGGGAGACAATGAACAAGGGAGTCAAACCTCTGAAAAAAGTAAAAATGTAATTTCAAGTATCAATAAGGGCTATGAAGAACAATGAAGCAGGAAAAAGGGACAGCGAAGAGGATAGAAGGTCGTCAGAGAAGGCTTTCTGAGAAAAGAACTCAATGAAGTAAAGGAAAGCCTCAATAATGAGAATGTAGACCACTCTAGTCTGAGGACACGGGTATGGTATGTCTTAAAAAGAATAAGAAGGCCCAGAGAGGAATGAGCAAGGGGGATGGCAGGCAATGAGATACTATAAGGGGCATCTAAGTCATGATCAGGGATCTGAATTCTACTCTAAGTGAGATGGGGAGTCCCCAGAGCAGCCCTGTCCACAGTGTACGCCATCTATGTGGTTCTATATTTTCAAGTAGCTTCATTAAAAAAGGTAAACATACATGCAATCAGTTTTAATAATGTTACTTAACCCACTAAATTCAAAATATAATTTCAACATGCAATCAATAAAAAAATGAATAAAGTACTTTATTTCTTCTTTTGTATACTAAGCATTTGAAATGCATCACGGATTTTACCCTTATAGCACATGTGGTTTGAACTAGCCATGGTCCAGGGGCTCCGGAGACACACGCCGCTAGTGCCTACCGCACCGGCAGCACCACAGGGTTCTGGGTAGGGGACACACTAAATTAAGAGTGGAAACAGGATTAGGCTTTAGGTCACTGGACTCAAATTCAGTTTATTTTGCTACTCCAGGAAACTTGGTTGTACATGAGTATTTCAGACATGAGTCTAAGTTAAAGAAAACAAAAAGTAAAGTTGCATTTTCTTTCTGTTTTTTATCATTATACTCATGGCTATCACTGTAGTAAAGTTTTCATTTTCCTTTAATTACAACATATGATTATTGAATAGTCAAACAATACAAAAAGGTATAGAGTAAAAAGTGAGAATTTCCTGTACTTCTACCTCCTAAAGACAAGCAGTAGGGGTTTCATTAGATTCTCACAGATTTTTAATACATATATACTAAAATGTAAATATGTATATTTCTTCTTTTAGGAAAAAAACAGGTTCAAACCAATCCACACTGTTGTGAAACCACCTTTTCTCCGGTAACTAATATTTTATAGTCATTTTTCTAAACCATGGGTGTCCTTAAAAGAGGGGCAAGCCAAGAGTTAACAGCTCCACCGTGCACAGGACACTTGAGATGAAGAGTACTAGACAGAAAGACAACATAGGAGGGTTCCAAAAAATACAAAAGTATCCCAGGTGGCCAGCCCTGGCTCCAAAATAAATGTTTCTGACCATGCATAAGTTTATGTCTCTAAGACCCAGTTTCATCAACTGTAAAATAGATAGATTAATAGTATCTACCTCAGCAGGGTCTGTGGGAAACAAATCAGATACAGTGCTTAAGCACAGTGCTGAGGACACAGTAAATAGTCAATAAATAATTACAAAAATAACCACTGTTATCTTTGCTTTAGGAATAGAAAATCAGAAGATGTGCAAGTATTCTGAAAACAGAAAAGCACTTTACAATGTGGCCATCAACCAGAAGTAAAAAATACAACCACAAAGGAGAAGCACATGAGGTTAGGAAAGGCAATCTTAAAATGGTAGCCAGCCTTAAACTATTGCCCACTAAAAGCTTCTCAGAGAGGAGGTCAGTACCAGGTCACACCCAGAGCAATTTGTACATACAGCTCTTCTGCACCTGTCCTACACCTCTGTATTAAAAAACCTAGGCCTTTTCATAGCAAGGACTCCAAGGACACCTTAAAATGCAGGTCAACACTGATTCCTTCAGCCCAGCAGCCTTGCTCTGAAAATCTAACCCAGGAATAAGTACGGAAGAGAGATGTCTTCGTTAACATCACTAAAAACACCCCATGCTCAGCACAAGGAAATCACATTGACAGCAAAAGCAATCAGGAGACAATAACCTGGTCTTTGATGAGTTCCACTGCAGATTCCTCAAGATCCAACTCATAGCACAACCTCATGAAAAGTGGTCCAAATTTATACTCTCCGAAAGTCACATTTCTGTTCTCTGCATGGTACCTGGTAATCAAAATGATTCCATGAGCCAAACAGTGGATGCAGGGAAAAGGACAGAAAGATTGTGGCATATACTCTGCTAAACATTGGGGACACAATAAAGCATGAGGTACTCTCAGTCTGGAGGGAGAAAAGTACAGAAATGAAGATAATCAGAGGAATTCTGGAGTGCAGAAGTATACCAGGCATTTAAATAAAAGTGTCAGATGCCCACATAATCATGTGAAATAAAAGAATGGAAAAATGTACATTGTAATCATCTTCTCAATTTATTAACAACCTGCTAGGACTTAGGGTTAGCATATGTCAGGGAGTAACAGGGACCTTGCATCAGCAAGCCCATGACAACGGCACTGTCTGTGTAGACCTCACCTAGAGAGGAACAAATGGAAGCAGTGAAGTGATGCTATGCTCTGTCCCTCTCAAATCTGACTTCTCCATATAGGATGGCAGACAACCCCTACAGATGTACTTTACAATTTAGACCCATCTCTGTTTTTCTCTGCTCAGGCAAAGGCATATGTGAACTACCATCAATTAACAATTGAACAAATTAAACACGATTCTGAAGTTTAGTTTTACGAAAAGGCTAATTTCAAAGACAGTGACATCTTAGATGTGGCTTGAGATTTCTACAAGCAGTCAGCCACCAGTGAGAACTGTAGAACTGAAAATTGCTAGCATAAATTTACTTTCAATAACCAACTCTTTCTGTTTTAGACACCAAGAAGACAATCTGGTGACAAAATAAGTACCTCATGATTACATGTAAACCAGAGTTTAGTAAGACTCATTATGTGAATAAATCACACATAACATGGGGAGAAGCTGACTTTAAAGACAGAATACTTTTTACCCTGCAGAAATCACAGAAGAAAGTCAGAGTAACATTATGGATAGTTTATCTAAACATACATACTGCCAAACAGAATGACGATATGTACTTTTATTTATTTATTTATTAATTTTATTTACTTATTTGAGAGAGCAAGCAAGTGAGCACAAGCAAGAGAGAGCACAAGCGGGGGGGGGGGGGGGGGCAGAGGGAGAGGGAGAAGCAGACACCCCACTGAGCAGGGAGCCCAACAAGGGGCTCCATTCCAGGACCCAAGGATCGTGACCTGAGCCGAAGGCAGATGCTTAATTGACTGAGCCACCCAGGCGCCCTGAGAACATGTACTTTTAAAGATGCATTTCATAATCGAATTATAGAAGTAACAAAATATATTCATTGCTTCATTACAAGTTATGAATTAAATTATGTCAAAGCTTCAGTTGTATACCTTAAATACACATGACTTTTAGTTGTCAACTATACCTCAATAATACTGGAGGGAAAAAAGAATTAAGTTATTAAAAGCAGCATAGTATAGTGATTAAGGATGTTTAGACTCTGATTCCAAACTGACAGTTCAAATCCCAGCTCTTTTACTAACTGTATAATGATGAGCAAATTAATTAGCCACTCTATGCCTCAATTTCTTCATCTATAAATGAAGATAAAAGTCCAACTCAAAGGGTTTTTGTGAGGATTAAATGAGATGACATGCCTAGCACACAGAAAACCTTCCATGTATGTTAGCTTTTAAGAAATGTAAAGTATGCTGTGGAAAAAAACTTTAAAAATCAAAATATCCCAAAAATAGCATTATGAAAAATTTGTGCCAGATTAAAAACAATGCAAAAACAAAAGTTTTCCCTACTTAGAGGGTATTTACACTAATAAAAACGCTAGAAATTCACAGAAATAATATATTACCTCTTCTTGACAAGAAATGTTCAAATCGGAGAATCTAAAAATCTCCCTATAAACCACATAACAGCAGGTGGTCAAGATTATGGAGGGATTAAGCTCCTCCTCATTTTTGACTCAATAAAGAGCTTACGTTCTGGCTCATTACTATTCTTCCCCAGCAGTGGGGTGCCTGTCTCAGCAAGAGAGAGAACAGGATGGTTAGGCCATGGACCTGCCCATCTTCCCACTTTTTCTCCACAAGTAAAGGGAAGAGACAGCAATTCGGTGGAGTTACCAGCATCGAATTAGCTTTGGGTAGTAAAAATAGACTGACAGTAAAACAGGCCAGAGGGTCTCAATGATTCAACTTTGTGAAACAGAAAACAGAAACAGAATTAGGATGCTAATACTGTGTGACTGTAAATTAGCATAACCCTCCTAGAAAATAATCTGACACTTTGTATCGAGAAGTTTTCAAAGATTCCTATCTTCTGATCACCACCAAAACATAAAGAGTAAATTTTATGCATAGAGTTGCTCATATGGCATTATTTATACTGATGAAAAATCAAATAATGCAGACATTCAACAATAGTGGCACAATTAATTAGAAAACCTGACATACAATGGAATATTGTGAAGCCATTAAAATATAATTCCTAAGTATATCATATTTTTAAAAGATTTTATTTATTCATTTGACAGAGAGAGAGCACAGGCCGGGGGAGCAGCAGGCAGAAGGAGAGGGAGAAGCAGGCTCCCCACTGAGCAGGGAGCCTGACATGGGGCTAGATCCGAGGATCCTGGGATCATGACTCGAGCCAAAGGCAGACACTTAAATGGCTGAGCCACCCAGGCGCCCCAACTCCTAAGTATATCATTAACAAGCAAAAACATATATGCTAGAATACTAACTAGAAAACACTATCATTATATATACAACAGTTAGAAATGTGTAAATAAACCCCACCAAAACCACACAACCTTTGCACACAAAAAATCAGTGAGAAAATGTATACGAAGAATATCAACAGTGGTTGTTCCATTCAGAGGTGGAACTCTTGCTTCTCCCCCTGCATGTGGGTTGGCCAGGTGAATTGCCTTGACCAAGAGAATGTGACAGAAGTGAAGCTGTGCCAGCTCTGGGCTGCTTTACAAGGCCTGCAGCTTCTACTTGTGCTGGGTGCTAGTGCAGCCCAGGCTAGACTCACGAATGGTGAGACATTCCAAGGGGAAAGAAGGGCCACATGGACTCAGGCACCAGAAATGTAAGTGAAGCTTCTTGGACCTTCCAGCTCAGCCTAGCCAGCAGCTGACTATGGATGAGCAAGTGACTAGCTGACACCAACAAAGAGCTGCCCCACTAACCGGCTTCAATTCCTGACCCACAGTAATAATAGAGAATAGACAGTAATAAATAATAGAGAAGTAATAAATAATTGTCTTGTTAAGCCATTAAGTTCTGGTGTGTAACAGCTAACCTTAGGGGCTTTGGGTGGCTCAGTTGGTTAAACGACTGCCTTCAGTTCAGGTCATGATCCTAGGGTCCTGGGATCGAGCCCCACGTCAGGCTCCCTGCTCAACGGGGAGCCTGCTTCTCCCTCTCCTTCTGCCTGCTACTCTGCCTGCTTGTGCTCTGTCAAATTAAAAAAAAAATTAAAAGTTCTGGTATGCAATAAGAGACAACTGAAATATCAGAATTTATGACATATTTCTTCTACTTTTTTGGTGTTTTTCCAACTTTCAATGAATTTAGTGTAATTTTGTGTTTTTTTCCTTTTTAAAAATAACACAAATTTTTTCACATTATAAAATTGATAATGCCCACTGTAGACAAGTTTGAGAAATCAAAAAAGTACATATTTAGAGAAAAAAAAATGTGTAATTCCCAGAGAACCACAGTTAACTTTTGGTACATATCCTTCCAGTATTCTATATACGAACACCCTGTAGTTCTCTCTATAAATGTACAATATAAATGCAGGTCCATGTACAGAAATATATTTTTCAAGAATGGTTAAAAAAAGGGGGGGTGGGGAGATGGGGTGGCTGGATGATGGACAGTGGGGAGGGTATGTGTTGTGGTGAGCGCTGGGTGTTATGTAAGACTGATGAATCACAGACCTGTACTCATGAAACAAATAATACATTATATGCTAATTAAAAAATACAAAGGCCATGAACTTAATTTCAGAAATGAAGCCTGTTGATTTCATGTCATACACTTCCTGAGTAAGCGAAACCTTTGCTGGGTTTCCCAACAGCAGGCTATGATTACCCGTGTGTTCCCCTGACATGAGAAACTGACAAGGGATCAGAGACAATGGAACATAATAGGCATACGCCAGGAGGAGGGAGCCGAGCCAGGAGTCCACTGAAATGATCCAAGTGAGATACGATGAGGCCTGAACTAAGACACTGGTAATGAGGGCAGAGAGAGGAAGGCTAAAGATGAGAGATACCAGGGAAGCAGAAGCAGTGGTATTTCTTATCCTGTCAGGGAGGAGAGCAAATGAGATTAGGGGAAAGAGGCTCCCTGGTATCTGTCCTGAGTGGTCAGTGCAACAGAAAACACAGCAAAAAGAAGCAATCTGAATGTGAAGACCTAGGGGACATAGGAGAAGAGTTCATCAGGCTGGTGATTTCTTGAGGCATGAATTCTGGTTTTCTATCCTCAGTACCTGGCATATAGAAGGAAACCAGTAAGTGTTTGATAAATGAATATAAATGTCTGGAGCTCAGTGCAGGCATGTGGACAAGAGATTTAAAAGTCATCAATGCACAGGTGACAGCTGAAACCTTGTTAAGTGGATGAGATTGTTCAGGGAAAAGAACAGAGTGAGAAGAAACCAAAGCTGGCAGAATTCTAGGGAAATGCCTCACCTGTAAATGACATTTTTAACCAGTTCCATATCGTCCCGGGAATCGCTCAAATGAAGCAAGGTTTTCAACTCCTCCTTCAGGATGAGCTTGTTCTGCGTCAATTTCTCTTCCATGTTTCTCAGATAGGTTGCTGGAAGAAAGCATGGTATAATGGTCATCACTCAGGCTGATTGGGACTATCAGGAATCTGACCTCAAGAAGAAGGGGATGCTGGATCCTGGCACATTGCAAAGGGGCATTGAGAGGGGCTCATGACCATGTAGCTCCCATCACTGGCTAGTCTCCTCAAGAACAGTGTCACAGAAGGTCTACGAAGCAAACTAGCTATGCTACAGGCCAGAGGCCCACTCAAAACTTTCTAACATACAATCTGTGGGGGTAGGAACACAAGAATATGCAATTTGGACTACCTGGGTGATCCACACATTAAAGTTTAAAGACTCATGTACCAGAGGCTTACCTCAAAGAACTGTACCTATAGGTGACCCATTAGGAAAAAAAAAAAAAAGTAATCAAGACATCCAAACCATCAATTGGCAGGGTACCTAGCAGGAAAAGTGAAAGGAAAATATGCAGTGAAGGTGGGTTTGCCCCAATGGCTGACCCACACAATTCAGGAATACTTCACGTCTCTTTCATTTGGTTCAACTCTACCGCTCATTTATCTTGGTCTCCCTACTCAGTTGTTAGAAAGCATGACACAGAACTACATAATGCACAGGGGGTAAAAAAACTACCCTCTAAATAGCAGCAAACACTCTCTGTAACAGAATCATATCAAGGTGATTACGCTCTATCTCTGTTCCCTAACTTGTATTTGACTGACTATGGAGACAGTCAAACACCAAAAGGAAACACTGCTTCTTGGCATTAGGAAGGGACCAGATTCTCAGCAGAATGGGGGGTGAGATGCAAGGGCAGCATCAAAGAAGCATGTGAGCTGCCAATTAAAGTCTACAGGTTTTGCTCTAAGACCCAGAGCTTTGAAGGAAGGCTGCTTAAAGGAATGGTACAATACACATTAAAACACAAGATTGGGAAGCTGAGACAGACACTGTTCTCAATTTACAAGAAAAGAAGGCCCACCTGCTTTAAATTAATGCTGTGGACCTTTCAATCGTTATTTGCAGAACCATATCATGGTTGAAGGTTTTACAGATGGAAAGACCTGGGCTTTGCCACTTGTATGCTATGGGGAGATGCTTGTTTGTGAGATTTGATTCCTCACGTGTAAAGTGAGGATCATGAGAGCTACCTCCTGGGGTATCCTGAGATAATGTATGTTAAGCACTTAGCACAGGGCCTAGCACATAGTAACTGCCAGTAAATCATACACATTATTCTCATCTTCATTCTGTCACTTGTCAGATTTAAGTGAATTTATTCTGTTAACTATTTTTAAATAATTTCTAATATAAAAAATTTTAATGGAATGACTTTATATCTTATACTTTTTAATAACCTTTAAGAATCCAAAACTTCAAGAGATGTAATTTGCATTTTAAAACAAATAATCAAGATTTAAGTGCTCGTAACACAGGGAAGGCTAAGCTATGGTTCATGCCCTGAAAGAACTTAGTCTATTTGAGAAAACAAGATATATTTATACAAAGCTATCTGAAAACAGTGATGGAGGGGGTGACATTTGACCAACTATACACATGATACAGAAAAAAGATATCAGGGTGGCAGAAGCAGACCAGGTATGGTTGAAGTGGAGAAGTACCAGAGAGAAAGGAAGGGGCTGGAGAAGGAAGGGGTTGGGAGAAACTCAGGAGAGGGGAGCATTCCTGGTATGAGAATCAGCATGAATAATATCACAGGATGGGGCGGGCGAGGGAGCGCTGAGGGGAGAACTGTGACTAGATTAACAGGAAATCATACTGAACTCCAGAAAGGGTAAGGTCCCACTATGGAGGAGCTAGAAAGTCAGGGAGGTGTGTACAATGTGGTATATGAACAGAGGACCATTGTGGGTTTTTATAATGAAGAAATGTGGATGGGATTTTATAAATATCAATCGGACCATGGAGTAAACTGGCACTTAGCATATGAACATATGCACAACTGTCACAGCCTTAGAATGACTATGACAACTGGATATAACTAGAAAATGACACGAACCCTAATTCTGCCAATTTTACAAAGCTCCAAAAGGTAAACGGGTAAAAAGAAGACTGAGGTAAAATCCAGACTGAGTCTCCCATACTGAAGATGAACATATTCTCCCTCTCCCTTTTAAAGTTTATGTTCTCATTCCACAGGAGGTATAATGTAATAATATGATTAGTGGAGAGGTGAGGAAAGAGTGATTTCTGGAGGGCCAGAAGCAATAAGTGTTTTTTAGGTGCTCAGAAACATTTGACGGTGAGAGTAAGGAGATTTGAAAAAGTCAGTAGGGACAAACTAAACTGTTACTGAAAGAGAGGAGTCTTGTTATGTTTATAAAGGAATTTAAAGTACTGGAAAAAATGTGCAGGAGAGAGGGAATGAATTCAGTAAGATTTCTCAGATGCTGAAAGGAGTAAGACCTAGGGTGGTGGTGTGTTTTCAGCTTTTTGTAATAAAGATATTCAAACATAGCCCAAAACAGAGAGAGAACATTATGCTCTCATGTGTCCATCACCCAGGCTCAACAATGACTAATATTTTGATAATTAAAAAAAAAAAAATCTTTGTTTTAGCCTATTGATTTTTTCAGCCGAGGAGAAAAATATGAAAATGCATCACAGGGGGCACCTGGGTGGCTCAGTTGAGCTTCCGACTCTTGATTTCAGCTAAGGTCATGATCTCAGGGTCACTGGATCAAGTGAGCCCCTAGGCAGGCTCCATGCTCAGCAGGGAGTTCACTTGAGATTCTCTCCTCTCCTTCTGTCCCTCCTTCCCTTCCCCCCCCCCACTCTCTCTCAAATATTAAAAAAAAAAAAAAGAAAGAAAGAAAGAAAGAGAAGAAAATGCATCACACATGAGATGGTTTTGTTTCACTATATTTCACTTGGGTATATATATGTATGCGTATACTGGAGATACTATGTAAAATATACTTTTTACTCTGAGGTGCATCAAAAATGTGAAAGCCAATCATCTCAAGCAGTTCTTCTCAGACTTTACTGTGCATATTAATAGTCTGGGGCTCCAAGTTTGGTATTTCTATGAAATTCCCAGCTGCTGCTGACCCATGATACTTAGTCTGGGTGGCATGGATCTAGAGAGGACTGGTTCCAACACTAATTTTAGCATTTCTCTGGGATCCTGGGAAATGTGACAAGAGGAGAGTGGTAGACTCTGTAGTAGTAGAAAGTGAGATGAAAAGTACATTTAAGGGTAGTCTAGGAAATTAAGAATAATCCATGTCAATTTTTTCTCAGACAGGGATAAAGAGAGAAAAAACTTGAATAACACATCAGTGAAAGAATTAACAAAACAGATTCAATTACCTTTGGTGCCAGGAAGATGATACGCAATAGCCACCTTCTTATGCTGAAATTCTTTTAATTTCACAATATTATCTGTAAGTAGGTATCTTTTAGCTAAAAATCAAAGAAAAAAGTAAAATCATTTTCACTATCTTATACTTAGCAAAAACATGAGTAGAACTTGATTGCCTCTTTCTAATAACTGATCTTCACTTAACATAAATAATCCATCTGGACAGCTACAAATAAGTCACCCTGGTGGAAAAGTAAACATCTCTAAACTATCGGAAAATTCAAATTCTCAGCAAGTTTTGTTTCTGTGTGTGAAAGGAGCTAGTGATTAACTGTATGGAGACGGGTTGAGAGGAATCTGGGAAGTGAAAGACAAATATACATTCCCCATCTAGTTATGGGATTACAAGGGAATAAAAAAACAAAAAACAAAACTAAAGGTTACTGTTTAAACGTCAAACTGGTGGATCTAGTTTCGGTTTATCTAGGTGGAAGCACATAGGGTAGTGCAGAGAGCTAGAGTGTGACCATTGGAATTCCCGGTTCTACCATTTGTGAAATCAGGAGTTAAGGCCTCTCAGAATTGGGTTGTCGGTATCCTCATGATGTATCAGAAATCACTAACCACAGCTTAGTAGAAAAGATAAGTTTGGGAAACATTTCTTTTGGATGCTTGGCTGTGCACGGAGTGGAGCCTGGTCAAAGAATCATTCACTGAAGACCTCTTCTGTAGGGCAATAACAGGTTACCAACAAAAAGTATCGTCTATTTACGAGGAGAGAGTCCAGAGATACGGTTACAGCAGGATTGTACTGTTGTGCGGCCTGAGTGCAAATCCCTCCTCTACCACTTTCCTCTCACCTTGGGCTAATTACTCGGTCTAGCTGTTTCCACCCCTGTAAATAGAGAAAAGAATGGGAACCTCTCTCACTGGGGGTTGTGAAGAGAAAAGGAATTAATATACGTAAAACGCATAGAGTAATACCTGACACCAAGTGTTAGGTATTTCATTATCACTCACCAGTATATTCAAATTTAATCATTTCCATAAAGTTATTAAGGCACCATTTTACAAATGAAGAAACCTGCACAAGGTCTTCCAGACTATTAGCGGCAGAGCCGGAGCGCCAAATTCAGAGTCTAAGACCTCTGCTACCAAATTGTGCAGAACCGTACACCCAAGGGGGAGAGATTTCCAGACAACAGCGTCGCCTCCTCTGAGGGACTACTACAGCCCCAAGGTCGAGACCCCAGCCCGGCCGTCCTTTCGTTCCCAGGCACACGGGTGTCCATGACACCCAGAGCCAGGGCTGCACACGCACGCAACCAGAGGACGAAAGAGCAAGCTCGAACGCTCCAGGCCAGTGGGTGACCGAGGCGCTGTTATTTCCCAAGTGATGCCTGCTGAGGTGTTAAACCCCCTTCCTGCCCATTCCTCCCCTCCTTCACGACCAGAGGCCGCGGATACCTCCGAGAGGGCAGCGGCAGCACGCGGAGCCTGAGCCTCCCCCCCGGGGATATACCGAACTCCGCAGCGCCCGCAGCACGCCGCGTCTCGGCAGCCGAACCGCGGCGGCCATGCTGTCCCGGGCCACACCAACTACGGGAGCCGGGGAGGGGGGCGGGGCGGCGGCCTAGACCCCACCCCTTCCTCTGCCCGCAATCCCCGGACGTTCGTCCTCTTGGTATGCTCCAAGATGGCCGCTCTCGCGCTGAGCCGCTGCTTCCTTCGGGCGCGGAAAGTGCCTCTGCCTCCGCGCTCGCTGGCAGGTTGGTGGCTGTTCTGCTTTCGTGGGGCTACTTCTTTAGTCACCTGATAACTCCTCCTTAAGTGAAGGGAGCTGTGGGCTTTCAACAGGACAAGAAATGCTTCTGGGATCTAGTTGCTAACCATTTGGAGCGTTGGGTAGTACAGAAAGGGGAAGTATGGCCTCGGACCCGTCTCCTTACCCAAAATAGTGCCTGCCTGTCCAGAGGTGTGCAGAGTAGATGAAGTTATGGCATGAGGTCTTTTGCATATGATTTGCAGGGTTTGTGTGTTAGGGTCTCTTTCCTGCCATTGAAGAGTCCAAATGTGCCCACTTCAGAGCTAGGAAGGTTCCCCCCCTGCTTAAATGTCTTTGGAGGGGCGTCCTAAACCTACTCCTCACCACCTCACAATTGGAGACCTTTGATCTCCACTTGGGATAAGAATTTCAGTGCTAATTTCTCATTATCTGATGACCTGGGGCACAACTTTTGAGTGACCTTTCTATGCCACAGTTTTCCACGTGTAGAGCCAATAGATACTTCTGAAGTACAGTTAGTTGACCCTTGAACAACTCAGGGGTTAGAGGCATGATCCCAGGCAGTTGAAAAATTGTGTTTAACTCCCCCCAAACTTAAGCATACTGTTGACCTTACCTGTAACAAACAGTCCATTAATCCTTATTTTTTGTTTTATGTAATTGTATAGTGTATTCTTCACAGTAAAGTGAGCTACGGAAAATGTTACTAAAATCTTTAGTAAAGATTTAGTAAATCTAGAGGACTATACTGTATTTATTGAAAAAAAATCTGTGTAAGGGGACCCCTGCAGTTCAAAGTGGTATTATTCAAGGGTCAACTGTACTTGGGTAGTCGAGTAAACGGCACCTCACTCAAAATGTTTTTGATGGGTCTGCTGATAAAGACATTAGAAAAAGTTGACATTTATACAAGCTAAATCCTGATAGGTGTATGATTATATGACTAAAATGCAGTAATCACAATTGATGTTTCCAGTGCCCGTTATCTTCTCTTTCCAGCATACCCTGTAGCTCCTATTAAAAACCAACACTTACACTGTTGTTCACAGTTCTTTAGGAACAGCTATTAAATATCAACTCAAAACCTCTTTGTTGGCCACCAGGTTTTCTGAAGATTAACTGGTTGACCTAGCAGGTGAAAATGTTTAGTGCCACACATTAGGTAAAGCAGTATGTACAGTACCTGGCGTCTCAATAAGAATTAGCTGCTGTACCTATTTGCTAGCATGCTTAATTATGGCTCTTAGTAAATGCTTTTCAATTTACACAAGACCTTGAATTGTGTATCAGGGAGACTATCATGGTTGCATAGTGTTTGAGGCAATCATTCTAACGAGAATGGATATTAGATAAGGGTGAATTGAATTTCCAGTTAGCATTTTGTTCTCCATTGGTGAACTTGTAGTCAGATATACCTGTGTTGTTACATTGTGGTAGCTATTAGCTACATGTGGCTATTGAAATTAGTTAAAATAAGAAATTCAGGTTTTTTAGTCACACTGACCACATTTTAAGTGTTCAGTGGAGACCTGTAGTTAGTGGCTACAGTTGCACAGCTCAGAATTGATCATTTCCATCATTAGGTTCTATTGAATAAGCCCTAGGTTAGACCACAGAAGAAAGGAGTCTGGAAATCAGGAACTGGAAGCTATAAGGCAAGTAATAGAAGTATGCTGGATAGTGCATTAAGGACCATCCCGAATTTGACAATGCAGATAAGGTGATTGACTTTTAAGTCAGCATAACATCTTGAGCCATTACAGGATAAGAGAGGGGAAAATGTACTTGGTACAAACTAGAAAAGTGGTTTAAAGTTATGAAGAGAGTAGAGAAAGCAAATTTATTGGGACCTATTACATAGTGAACATTTGAGTAGGCACTTAACATGCCCTCATTTCAACTATGATACAAGGTAGGCAATATTTCTCTATTTTACATATGATGAAAGCGGCTCAGAGACTATGCAACTTGCCCAGGTTTCATACCATTTATTAGCCAGGCAAGGATTCCAGCTGCAGACTTTGTGACTCTAGAGCATATCTGTGTCGACAATCAGTGCTTTTCTTTGGATGGAAAACATGTTTGGAGACATTGGTCTGAAGGCCAAAATAACTATAAAAAGAGTAAGTATGTAGAGCCAATCACTTTTCACTAAACTTTGAAATTCTGGTCTTCGGAGGTAGCTTTTCTGGAATTAAATAGAGAAAATATTTTTTATGGTGGAGAGTTTTATCTTAGAGAATATGGTTGCCCCCAAAGCTAACTGGCTGAAGGATAGCCAAGTTCAAGAAAGGTTTATGTGTATTGTTGGGTGGCATTTGCGGAGTGGGATTATTCAGACTCAGACCTGAAACTGGGAGGCTGTTATTGTTTTATCCACTTACTACTTCAGTGTGGTCTGAGGAGTAACATCGTATCACGTGGAAAATTGTTAGAAATACAGAGTCTCTGTCCCCACTGAAGACCTACTGAATCAGAACCTTCACTTTATCAAGGTTCACATACACATTAAAGTTTAAGAAACTGTTTTAGATTTTACACTTTACCATTGTTCACCCAATTTAACATTCTGTCTGACTTCATAGGAGATCTGATTCTAATGTTAATATACAGACCTTCCAACTACTATACAGAAATGCAAAGATTTTTTTAAATGATGTCATTTGTAAAGTATCAAAAAGATAAACATCTTGCTTTAAAAGGCTTACAGAAATGGAATGTTTGTCTTTCTTAAGGTATAGTAATTTCCTTTTGCTGTTGTAACAAATTACTACAAATTAGGTGGTTTTAAAAAATACAGGTATTATGGTACAGTTCTGTAGGTCAGAAGTCTGACATAAGGTCTGGCTGTGCTAAATTCAAGGTGTTGAAAAAGATGGGTTTCCTTCAGGAATCTCTAGGGGAAAATCTGTTTCCATGTCTTTTCCCTCTTCGAGAGACCCCTTACATTCCTTGGCTGATGCTCCCCTTTTTCAAACATCTTGAACATGAGCAAGTCAAGGCCTTATATCACCCCATCCTTCACACATCATAGTGTTGCAGGATTTTTTTCTCCGTCCGTGCCCACGGTTCTTGGTCACGCCACTTCGAAGTATGAAGAGGGAGACCAGACAGTAGTGGGCAGAGAAGCAAGGTTTACTGAACGATAGCAAAGTGATAGCACAAGCTCCCAAGGAGGGAGGGGACCCAAAGGGGTTGCCACGGGAGTTTCTAAGTCTAGGGCTTTCTATGGGCTTGTTGGTGGGCTGTTTCAATCTGATTAACGGTCCCTGCACCTGTCATCCAATCAGATTTTTGTCACCTGTCTATCATATGGGAAAGGGTGGAGGGCTCCTTCCTGGGTGGTGTAAATCCTTTTAAGGATGGTTTCCTCTTAGGGCGGGGGCGGGGGTGGGGGCGGGGGCTTGTCCCTGCCTGCCTGTCTTCCAATTACCCTTCATCAGCAGTACCTGTCTTCCCCCTTTTTCACTTTTGAAGACCTTGTGACTACATTGGGCTCACCTGGATAAACCAGTACAATTGCCTCGTTTTAACATCATTGATGATCTTTTTTTTTAAATTTTTTTTTTTAAGATTTTATTTATTTGCGAGAGAGAGAATGAGAGACAGAGAGCATGAGAGGGAGGAGGGTCAGAGGGAGAAGCAGACTCCCTGCTGAGCAGGGAGCCTAACGTGGGACTCGATCCCGGGACTCTGGGATCGTGACCTGAGCTGAAGGCAGTCGCTTAACCAACTGAGCCACCCAGGCGCCCCAACATCATTGGTGATCTTAACCTCAATCCCCTTTAGCTGTGTACCCTAACATGTTCGCAGGTTCTGGAGATTAAGACATGGATGTCTTTTGGAGGGTCATTTTTCTGCCTACCAGACTTGGCCACTCATTCCTACATTTATCATTGGTTTCTATTGGTCTAGGAAAATTTGCTATTTGCCAAATTCAAATTCTTCGTCCTTAAACCCTTTTGTTCTATACTCAATGGAAATGGAAAGTGATTACTGGTTACTTTCTTATAAAGCAAACATTAAAAAGTTCATGTATATAAGGGTTGCTGGGTTTACCTTTTGTAGATTTACTGGTCTTCATTTGTTTTTTGTTTTCAGTTCATGTGATCCCCCTTGAACAACTGTACACAAAGGGCACTCTTGGACTCCTGTCTTTCCCCACCAGTACCTCCCCTGCCTTTTTGTCTTCCAATTAGAAACTCTTTGAACATTGACCTTCATAATTGTCTTTTCTGACTCCAGAATAGGAAAGGGTGATTTCTTATGCTAGAAGCAGAAATAGAGAATAAGTAATAAATTATAATAATAATAGAGAATAAGTTGGGGCGCCTGGGTGGCTCAGTTGGTTAAGCAAGCGACTGCCTTCGGCTCGGGTCGTGATCCTGGAGTCCCGGGATGGAGTCCTGGGATCAAGTCCCGCATCGGGCTCCCTGCTCGGCAGGGAGTCTGCTTCTCCCTCTGACCCTCCTCCCTCTCATGCTCTCTGTCTCTCATTCTCTCCCTCTCAAATAAATAAATAAAATCTTTAAAAAAAAAATAATAGAGAATAAGTCACTGGTATCCTGATGTATATAGCTTAATAGTCCTTAGCTCATGCTCACATAGAGAAGAGCTGCTCTTGTTTCCCACAGAAAGGAGACACCTTCCTGATTTTAGAAATTGGAATTCAGTTTGCATAGAAATGCTGCTATAAATTATGAATGGATTAGGTGAATTTATTCTTTTGGTTCTATGTAAGAACAAGCAGCGACCTTAACTATCACCAAGGTCAGTTCCTTCATTTGTAACTGCAGGGTCTCTAGTTTTCTACCAACTGGTAAAATTCAGACCAAATCTCAGGTCTCCCGCTCCTGACTTGTACAGCTACACAGCTAATGCCATTGGATTTTATTCATCCTTCTTGGCAGATGTAGGAATGTAACTAACAATTTATAACATTGTTTCTATGAAAAATGTGTGCTTTGAAAAAAATCTATGAAAAACGTTTCTATGAAAAGGTATTATGCCAAACATCTAATTTTTTTTAAATAACACACTTAAAGTGTAGGCACTTTTTAATGGTTATTATTTCTTGAAAAATCTCTTAGTTGCTCTTTGAGACAGTCTTTGGAAGCTTTTCCATATTACTGCATCATTGCTTAAGCTTTAGGCCTCAAATTTAGCATATTATTAGTAAAGTTTTGACCTGTAATTACGGTAAGGGAGGGTGACTCCTTTTAATTAAGGTAATTAAGCTAACTCCCACGCTGCCACTGTTGCATTATGGACTGTGTGGTACCTTTAGATACTTATCTGCCATTCCTTCCTTTTTTTTCTTGTAAATAGCTTTATTGAGATACAATTCACATATCATTACAATTCACCCATTTCAATAATTCAGTGCAGTGGGTTTTTTTTTTAATATATGTATATACACACAGTGTTGCACAATCATCACCTTAGCACATTTTTATCACCTCAAAAGACCCCTCATAGTCATTAGCAGTCACTCCCCATTTTCCTACAAGCTTTCCTGACTCCCTCCCCTCCAGTTCTAGGCAACCACTAATCTGCTGTTTCTATGGATTTGCCTATTATGGACATTTCATATAAATGTATGTGGCCTTTTGTGACTGGCTTCTTTTTCACTTAACAAAGTTTTCAAGGTTCATCCATGTTGTAGCCTGTATCAGTACTTCATTTCTTTTTATTGCCAAATAATATTCTATGATAAGAATTTATCACATTTTGTTTATCTTTTTATTAATTGTTGGATATTTGCATTATTTTCACTTTCGGGCTATTATGAATAATATTGCTATGACCATTTGTATACCAATTTCTGTGTGGATACATGATTTCATTTCTCCTGGGTATATACCTAGGAGTGAGATTGCCGGGTTGCATGGTAACTCCATGTTAATGATGTAGAAAAGACGTTAGGGTTCCAAGCCGAAGGCCAAGACAGAATTCTTGAGACGTCTTTGGTGCAAAAAGGTGCTTTCATTAAAGTTCGAGGACCAGAGGGCAGAAAGAGCTGCACTGGGGTCTTGAGGAGTCGCCCATTATATACTTTCAAGCTGGGAGGGGTTAGGGATAATGTAAGCCTCCCAGGTATTTTGGAAACAAGGTTTCCAGGATCCTGAGGGGGCTAGCTATTGTTAGGAAAGGTCATTTATTACTGTTTAGTAAAAACTCAGTCCGAGACCCTTCAGATGTCTATTAATGGTTCATATATTTGGGGGATAATTGCCAACATGTATCCTGAGGGGTAGAGATAAAGGAAGTTTCCAAAGGAATTCTTATATGTGACAGTAGACTTACAGGGACCTGGGGGTTGGGCTAAGATTGCCTTTTGTCCTTAGCAGAGTATCAACATAAAGGAAGTTGAGTCCTTGGGGAATGTCACTCTACCTGTTTCAAGGACTTGTCAATGGGCTGTAGGTAGTAAGGAAATTTAATAATTTTTCTTCTGTCTTTGTCTCCCACATCATTAACATTTTGAGAAACTGCCAAACTTTTCCAAAGTGGCTGCACCATTTTACATTGTCACCTACAATATATGAGGGTTCCAGTTTCTCTACATCTTTATCATCTTTATCTGTCTTTTTTATTATAGTCATTCTAGAGAGTATCAAGTTGTATTTCAGTGTATTTTGCATTTCCCTGATGGCAAATCATATTAAACATCTTTACATGTACCTGTTGGCCATTTATCTGTGCGTTTTTGTTTTTAAGAAATGTCTGTTCAGATCCTTTGCCCATTTTTCAGTGGGTTGTCTTTTTAAATTTTGAGTTGTAAGTGCCATTTACATATTCTGGATAGAAGTCCCTTATCAGGTAAGTAACTTGCAAATATTTTCTCCATTCTGTGAGTTGGCATTTCACTTTTTTTTTTTTAAGATTTTTATTTATTTATTTGAGAGAGAGAGAATGAGAGCACATGAGAGTGGGGAGGGTCAGAGGGAGAAGCAGACTCCCTGCCAAGCAGGGAGCCCGATGCGGGACTCGATCCCGGGACTCCAGGATCATGACCTGAGCCGAAGGCAGTCGCTTAACCAACTGAGCCACCCAGGCGCCCGGCATTTCACTTTCTTAACGGTGTCCTTTAAAACACAAAAGGTTCTGGTTTTGGTTAAGTTGCTGCTCATTCATTCCTTGAGCTTATGTTTATTGAGTATTGCCTTATACCAGTCATTGTGCCAGGTTCTGGGAATACAGTTATACCATCTAGTGAGTTACCTCAACTCTGGCTTGTTAGGTTTCTCTTATTTACCAGTAGGGTGCTTGGTTACTGGGTAAGATACTCTTTGCTTTATGTGAAGTGAGGGTAAATATGCTGATCCAGGTCAGATGGAAATGTTTTTAGGGCTAATGATTATAAAGCATTCGATTAATGAGTTAATCAACAGTTCAGCAAGTATTTGGGTTATAAGAAGGAGTTCTAGGGCTCACTTAGGCTATAATGTAGGGGCAACAAATGGCTTCTAGTACTAAAGTTATAGGAACAAAATTACCAGCATTCTTACCTGTAACATTATTGTAGAATTTTTCAGTTTTTCTGTATCTTCTACTTGTTAGAGATGGAATGCATGTTGTCATGAACTGAATTATGAACTCTGCGATATTGGTTATAGTATCATACTAGAATCTTTACATAACCTAGTACATTGAAAATATGACAAAGTTGGGCGCCTGGGTGGCTCAGTCGGTTAAGCGACTGCCTTCGGCTCAGGTCATGATCCTGGAGTCCCGGGATTGAGTCCCGCATCGGGCTCCCTGCTCGGTAGGGAGTCTGCTTCTCCCTCTGACCCTCCCCCCTCTCATGTGCTCTCTCTCTCTCATTCTCTCTGTCTCAAATAAATAAATAAAATCTTAAAAAAAAAAAAAAAGAAAAAGAAAAGAAAATATGACAAAGCTATGTTTAATAAGACATAAACAACCCGTTGTGAACCCACACCTGTTAATAATTGACTTTTTTCCTCAGGTGAAAGAGGACTGCTTTCTGCAGCATATGTGGACAGCCATAAATGGGAAGCAAGAGAAAAAGAACATTGTCACCTCGGTAGGTACCTGTTGAGCTGTTAGATATGTCATGTCATTCATTCTATATGTTTACCATCATGTTCGTATGATGTATTTATGAAATGATGCTTTTATGATGGTCCCATTCAGATAAGCACATTTTAAGTCTTACAAAGAATTAGATTATTATTTTACTTGTGGCAAAATCATTTTTGCTATCCTGCAAATTTCTACTTAATTTTTGCCTTGATTAGTCTCCCTAAATTATGTAAACAATTCTCTTCTTTCTTGTTTTTTGTCCATTTTAGTCATATAGTTAGTTACCATGCAGGTTGTCTCTTTTATATTACCTGCAGAGAAAAATATATTTTATATTTTCATGCTTTTTTATTATAATTTCTTAACTTGTGGTCTTTAGAGCTCTTTCTGACTCTTTTATTATTACCAGGTAATAGATTTGAAAGCAGTGTTATAATTTCATACAAACCATTTAGGAAAAATAGTTGGCTAACATCTTCTCAGGCAGTAGGCTCCTAATTATACTTCCCTTTCCTTGTTCTCTAGGTCATATTACACAGGTAGCAGCCTTTTCTAAAATAACAAGGCCTAGGGGTGCCTGGGTGACTCAGTCAGTTAAGTGTTGACTCTAACTCTTGGTTTCAGTTGAGGTCATGATCTCAGGGTTGTGAGATCAAGCCCCACATCTGGCTCTGCACTCAGCATGGAGTCTGCTTTAGATTCTCTTTCCCTTTCCCTCCCCCTCTGCCACTGTCCCCACTTGTGTTCTTGCTCTGTCTCTAAATAAATGAAATCTCTAAAAGAAGTCACTGACCCTATGAGCATTTTGTAGAAATATAAATACTTCATATATGTAATATACATTATATGTAACATCATGAGGACATTGATAATAAAGTCAGATGATTGGTGATAGTTTTATGGGACTGATGTAATTTTTTGATCAGTTCCAGTGCTGATCTAATATTCTCCCCCAGATTTCTTTCTCTGCTTTTTTGGGCTTATGTTAAAGAATAAAGTCCCCCTGTGTTTATGGATTCTTCTAATAAGTGGGGGGAAGGAGGAGGGAGACATTCTTTTGTAGCTGTCTGTGATGGCCCAGCTTGGGGTGGGGAGGGCTTTCAAAGAACTCATAATTTTCTCCCCTGATGATGTTACTGCAAGAGCAAAATCGGTTTGTATGTCCTGGAATGGCTATGTAGGCAGGGGCTAACCAAAACAGAGGTGTGGAGAATCTGAAGGTAAGTAACTACATACTTGCACTGAAACGTAGAATCAGTGTGAATAGATAGAAGTGCAGATGGGTACAGATGTGGTATACTGGCAAGGTCCAATACCAGGAATGGCATTATCATATGGGACACTGTTTAATTCACAAAATGGTGAACACTTGGTAAAGTTCTGAACAAGTCTAATTACTGTCTTCAGTTTACATGGTAGTTGCATCTATGGAAAATTCAGCTTATTTTCAAATTTTGCTCAAAAAAGTACTTTGCCTTTGTTTATGTGTAAAGTGGAGTTAGTTCTGTCCATTATTAACAGATTGACTTTTTTTTTTTTTAAGATTTTATTTATTTATTTGAGAGAGCGAGAATGAGAGAGAGAGTACATGAGAGGGAAGAGGGTCAGAGGGAGAAGCAGACTCCCTGCTGAGCAGGGAGTCCGATGCGGGACTTCATCCAGGGACTCCAGGATCATGACCCGAGCGGAAGGCAGTCACTTAACCAACTGAGCCACCCAGGCGCCCAGATTGACTTTTTTTTTTATTCATGTTAATGTCTGCCATGTCATAGATGCCATGGTACATGGGGCAAATATTTTAACTTTTTATTTGTAAATAATTTTAAACTTAGGAAAACTTGTAAGAATAATACAAAAAGAGCATCTCTGTACTCTTTGCCCAAATTCACCAGTTGTCATCATTTTGACCCTTTTGTTTTTGCTTTCTCATTCTCTACGCACACATTTTTTTTTAACCATTTGAGAGTTTGTTACATATGTTATAGCCCGTTAAGCTGAGTGCTTTGGTGTACACTACCTGACATTTTTTAAGAAGCCAGTCCCTTTTTTTAATAGAATATTCTTCTTTTGGGATTTGTCTTGTATTTCTTCATAATTAGATTCAAGGAAGGGTCCCCTGGCCAGAATATTGTCAATAATGTTGTGTCCTTCTCAGGATGTCTTCTCATCTGGAGACACCCAGTGTCCATCTGCCCTCACTGGTGAGGTTAACTTTGATCACCCAGTCAAGTGTGTGTGATTTTTCGTCTGGAGAGTTACTGTTTTTCTCCCTTGTGACTAATGGGCAATCTGTGGAGAGATACTTTAGTATCATGCCACTGTCCTGCTGCTGACTGAAAGTTTCTCCCTAAGTTTAGTATCCATTTAGCTTCTTGCCTGAGTCAGTCTTTACTATGGTGGTTGCAAAATGATGGTTTTCCAATTCGTTAATACCTCCACATTTAGTAATTAGTACTCAATATTCTAATGTAAGTAGGAGGCTTCTGTTCCCTCCATTTCTTTCTCTGTTTATTATCAGTATGATCTCGTGGATTGTGGATTCCTCTTTTTCTTTTAATGATTCCTTACCATCCTTGTTATTTGGATGGTCACATTCAGTGTTGGCTGGTAGAAGTCCTTTCAGCCTGACTTCCAGTTTTCCATCTTGTACCTTTCCTGCTCTAGCCCTGGAATCCACTATTTCTCCAAGGAGTCCTGGTTCCTTTTAGTAAGGAATGGTATTAGAAACAAGATCTGTGCACAAGTTGTCCTCTTGCTACTGTGGAGTTTTTGCTTCTTGGCCTATTCAGTGGCTAGAACTAGGAAAAATAAGTATACATAGCCACATAAACATATATGCACAAACATGCATATAAGCTTACGTGTACATACTTTACAAATAATGAATTCATGCTGAAACCTCCAATTCCAGTTCATCCCCACAGAGCTCCTTGCCTTTTCTAGGCCATATTTGTATCAGCCTTCTATACCGAAAACTCTGGCCCCCAAAAAGGACAATGTTTTGATGTGTTGGGACAGTCTCTGCATTGCAGGTTATCTAATTTTCCTGTCTTCTGCTCATTCAGTACTCCCTGCAGTCATTGTGATAGTGAGAAAACACCCCCATATTTCTAGTTGCCCTCTGGGGCCATTAGTACTCCTTTTGGGAATCACTGTTCCAGTGATGAAACCAACATGGACTCCATTGATTATATTGCAAAGCGTGTTCTGATATGCCATGCATGAACTGTAAGAAAAGTGCTGTGGAAGTGCAGAGAAGAAAATGAAGAATTTCAGGAAAGCTATTATTAACGCTTTCCTAGGCATAAAGGGAAAATTAGAAAAGACCATTATATTTGGTGCCTTGGTATAGGATATAGTCAGCTCTTTGTTATTAGGGGACAGATTTACAGGAACTTTTACATAGATCCTGAATAAGCAGAAGCTGTTTGCCAAAGAATGAGTATAGTAAGTCTGCAATAAATATCAAATGTAGGTGACTGTCTTTGTTAAGATTAGTATACTTGGAAAAGCATTAACAGCTACCATTTACTGAAGACTACCCTCCTTGAATACCCTCTGTACATCCTGAATCCCTATCCAGTCAGAATTTTTTCCTCACCCTGTATTCTTACAGCACTTTATACCATCGTTGTGCCGTTTGGTGTGGTGAAAAGTCTGCCCTTAGGGGCAGACATCTGGATGTGAGCCTTAGTTAAGCCAGCTTTCAGAAACTATGTCATTTAACCTTGTTCCTGTAGCCATAAATTAGGGATGATGATAATGCCTGCTTCAGTTCATACCCTACCATATAATAGGTACTCCAGAAATGTGGAATGAACGAATTTCTAGGCCCCTTGATTCTACCCCTATATAAAAGATTAGGGTATGAGGTAAGGTTTGGAAACTCAAACTGCTTGGGGGGAAAAGAGGCTCTTTGAGACAGTATTTTTTTTCCTGCTGTGTAATAAAATAAAATGTCATTAAAAACTTTCGCACCCATGTGATAGTACCGCATGTATTCCCTAACTCTTGAGTGTTTGGGTTGAGATGTGTGTCCTGAGAATTCAGGCACCGCGCCTGGGGCTGCATCCCGAGGATCGTGCAGTAGGTGGCAGCGCCGCTTCTGCCCAGACCGCTGCGCAGCCTTTGGAACCTGGCGTTTGGGTGCGGACTTTTCCGGAAGCCGCCTCCGTAAGCGCTTGCGCGGAGTGCTGCCCTTAGCATGTGGAGCGCTGGGATTGGGCGCTGCGACCTGGTGCGGGCTCGCTGATTGGGGGAAGGAGGAGGGGCGATATGAGGCTTTTGCTCCGCGCGTCTCCATTGGAGGGCGTGGGGTGGAGTGGAGCGGGGTGGGAGAGGGAAGATGCCGGGGTGTGGGTGTGGGGCTTCGGCTTCCATCTGCTTAACTGATTTCGCCTCCACACAGAGTGCTTGCGGGGGAGGTGTTCGGTGTTTTCTCTGATGGGCGTGAGGCTCTGGTGCCTCCTGTACAGTCTCATTAGTGGTTTTCTGTTAGAGCCTTGGGGGCGGGCTAATAGGGATCTGTCCAGCTCCCAGTATGAGGGTAATTTATTGCTACGGAGCTCTTGGATTAAAACCGGGAGTGCTATTTAGTACCTACACTGCATTTTAGGGATCAAGCAGGCCATGAATGCAGGGCAGGTCCTCAGACATAAGAATCAAAGGCAACCTTCATCCCTTGCTGGTTCTGTTCTAAGCACTTCATAGGTGCCGTCCCATTTACTGCTCACAACAGCCAGCTAACGCAGCTGCTGCTATTCCCCCTTATGGATGAGGAAACTGAGGCCATATTCTGACACTTATTTAGGGCCATTGCCTTTATGCTGAAAAACAGCTTTCTCAGTGATTGCTGTAGTACCTTCACTTCTACCATAGTGCCTTCCCTTGCACTGAAGAGTGGGTTTCTTGCTTTTTAAAAAATACATTTTGGTTGCAGAATAATATATACAGAAACGTGCATAAATCATAATGTATAGATTGATGAACCAAGTAAACTAACGTAAGATATATAAGAAATAAAACATCCCTCCCACTCAAGAAGCCCTTATTGTGGCTCCCATTTTCTCCTTAAAGGTAACCATTATCCTGACTTCTAACACCATGGATGAAATTTTTAAAAAATGTTTTATAATGGAAAATGTAAACATACAAAAGTAGAGTAATTGAAATGTGGAATCCCCTGTACCCATCATCTGGCTTCAACAGTTACCAGCTCATGGCTAATCTTTACTTCATCTCTGATTCTACTCCCCATCCTGATCCTTTGGTTTATTTTGAGGCAAATCCCAGATAGTATGTAATTTCACCCATAAATATTTTAACATATATGTCTCAAAGGTATGGGTATTTTTAATACCATTATCATACCTAAAATTTTAATAATTATTTAAATATGAAAGATACAGTGTTCAAATTACCTGGATACTCTTATAAATCTTTTAATGGTTTGGTTGAATCAGGATGCATATAAGGTCCATACAGTGCAATTCATTTTATTCTCCCCTTGCCTCTTTTAAAATATTTTTTATAGAAACATACAAAAGTAGAGAGAATGGTATAATGAATCCTCCTGTATACTGTCACCTGGCTCCAGCAATTACCAATTCCTTCCTAGTCTTGTTTCATCAATCCCCTTTCCCATCACCTGATTACTTTTTAACAAATCTTTGTTAGCAGATCATTTTGTGTATTTTTACATGTACCTCTAAAAGATAGGATTTTTTAAAAAATATACCATTCTCATTTTTAAAAATTAGTCATTCCTTAACATCATTAAATATGTCATCAATGTTTACATTTCCCCAGATGTCTTGTAAGTTTTTTTTTTAAATTTAGTTTCTTGAAATGGGACCCAGATAAGGTTCATACATTGTAATGTGTTGAGATGTCTCTTAATTATTTTTTAATCTGTAAATTTCTCTTTTGTAATTTATTTGTTGAGGAAAACAGGTCTTTTGTCTGAGAGTTTCCTACATTCTGGATTTGCTGTTTTCATCCTTATGGTGGTGGTTAACATGTTCCTCTATCTTCCATATGCCCTATAAAGCTGGCAGTTAGAGTAGGAGACTTGATCAGATTCAGGGTTTCTTTTTTGTTTTTCTTTTGGCATGACTACTTCATAGGAAGTATTGTTTACTTTTATCAGGAGGTACACAGCATTTGGTTATCCCTCTGTGATATTAAAGGCCATTCATGATCATTGCTTATATATCTATTATTTCATTAGGAGCTGCAGAATGTTACTATTTTAATTCTATCAATTCTTATTTATTACTGAGAAAATTTTTTACAAGATTTTTTTTTCATCAGCAGTTTAGTTATCCTGAGATACAGTTTTTATGAAGAGGCAGCTTTCAAGATAATCCTACCATCCTACCATCCTCCTACCATACTGCAAAAATGATCAATGAGGATACATTTTTTTTAAATACCGTTATGAACTCCTGGATTTAAGCATTCCACACATTTTAATCCATTACGGTTGATGTGTTTATTGAAAGGGCCTTAGTTCTCCAATTGGGCTTTTTATAGAACCCTAGGATTCTTGGGCTTTCCAACTCAAGTCAGAAGATTGCCGTTTTAGACTGTTTCTGTACTAGGCTTCCCTTTGGTTAAAATAAACACTGAATTAAAGCATTGTGTCTGAAATTCCTCCACTAACCATGCAGATCTATTGAGGAGGAACAGGGTGCAAGTTAACAGCATTAGCCACTTAGCAGCTTTTTAATTACAGACTAGGGCCCACAGTGAATAGGACTAAGGAGAAAACCATTTGGGGGAACTGAGTAGGGTGCCAGTAGGAGGGAAGGCCTGATGAGGAAGCTGCCTGCATTCTATCAGAGGAAGTTCTCTCCCTTGGGTCACCTTGTTAGGGGTTGAGGGCCCTGGTGATGAGCTGAATTGGATTTCTGAGCCTTACTGAATTAAATATTTTATTTCTAATTTTTTAGATTATAAGTAATTATAAAGTAAAGGACACCTTTTCGTTTTAGTTAATTTTTGTTTTTAAGAACTCCCTTTCCGAATTCAAAGAGAATTACACCATTGACACATTTGAATTCAGGTTGAAACTAAGCACTGTGATCATTTCTTGCACTTCTTCCATTAGCTGAGGTTTAGTTTTGCTGTGTCATTTCAGCTGGGGAGGTCTTTGGCTTGTTGCAGTGATTTTTCAAATCTTGCTCTTGAAGCCTGACAGAAATTTTCTGAAACGTGCTTTTTCTAACTTGGTCAGTTCCATATTTGCATCTATATCTGACATATATTTATTAGGTTTCATATTTATCATCTGCTGGCAGTTCTAGAGATGGGTCTGAGTTGTGTACATCATCCTCCTTTAGTCTCATTTTCTTAGTATATATGTATATAAAGCTTGCCTTTAGATTTTCCTTTACTGGAATTATTTGTTTTAAAGCTTCTGGTGACAGATACTTGGAAACCTAAATATCTTAAGTTCAGAATGGTTCCTAGGGTAGTTTTTCCTACTTCCTTCTGTTGCTTCTATACATATGTCATGTGTGCTTGTAGTTTTTCTTAAATGTGGGAAAGAAAAACATAGCTTCAGACTCTGTTTTCTGATCACTTCTTCTAGAGGGTACAATAATAACTTGTATCTAAGGGCGCCTGGGTGGCTCAGTCATTAAGCGTCTACCTTCGGCTCAGGTCATGATCCCAGGTCCTGGGATCAAGCCCCGCATCGGGCTCCCTGCTCAGCGGGAAGCCTGCTTCTCCTTCTCCCACTCCCCCTGCTTGTGTTCCCTCTCTCGCTGTGTCTCTGTCTGTCAAATAAATAAATAAAATCTTAAAAAAAAAAGATAACTTGTATCTAATTCTTTATTACCTAAATTAGATAAGGCACATAAATATTCTTAAGCCCAGAAAAAGTTTAGTGTTGATTGGGTAACAATGGTACACATTTACATAGAAATCATGAAAAGCCAAAACCATCTAATAATTTCTCGCCTAAAGCTCAGTCATATATTTGAATTTTTAAAAAATATTTAGGTGTTTTATCTTCCATCTTATTCCAGAAATGGAATTCAGTTTAATAGCTTCTTTGAGCTTACGAGCAATATCCAAGGCTTACTTTATGTTGCCTCCATAGTAGTTCTCAGACATAATTCATTCTCGGTCTTGCGAGGGTGCATCACAGTCTCTTGGGGGCTTTTGTTTAAAAATTTTTATTTCCCCGGTCTTACCTCAAGTCTACAGAATTAGAATCGCCTTCTGGGTGTGTGAAACTTAGGAATCTGAAGTTTTCAAGTTTTGCAGGTGATTCAGATCCTTAACCAGGTTTGTGAATGATTACACTCCTATACTTGGAATAGTGCAGGGTCCTTAATAAAATCTTTTATGACCTTACATCATCATTGGTATTGTTTTCTTCAGACAAGAAGAGCATTTTATACTAGTATACATTTCATTTTCTGGACATACTTTCATGTTGTCTGTATAGCTTTACATTTTGTTAGATGAAGATCCATTTTCCCATACAGCTTTTGTTGACCTCAACCATCCTCTGCAGTATATATTCCTGAGGAGCTGAATGACAGGCAAGAAGGCATCTTCTTTGGCACATTTCTTTGAAGAAAAACTGGGCATCTGTAGGCCCCTCACTGAAACATGAAGTGTGATTTTGGCTGTTGAAGCTCATGGTCCAGAAGCCTGTGGCGCTGGCCCTCTGTAGGCCACAGCTGCCCCAGCTTTCCTGGCCATTCCTGCTCTGTGCAGTTTTCTGCCTCATTCATCACACCGACACTGTTGCATAAGGTGATTGGTCACATACAATATTTAGCAGCAAATCCCTCTCTGACTTCTAATATGCAAATATTATTCCTCTAATGCTGGCTCTGCAGCTGTTGCCTTTTTGAGGCCCCAACCAATTTCACTTGACTGATGATGTCTTGGTGTGAAGGATTAAAAGGGAACCTTGAGTTACCATAGTACAGAAGCCAACTCAATCGAGTGTTTATTGGAAAGATTTGGTATCGTGAGACTGCTGTTTAATATCATCCTATTTACAATATTAATTTGCCTTAACGTGAAGAGGTTTTTGGGACTTCTTTGTGTGTGTGTGTGTGTGTGTTAATGTTCTTTAATCACCTGGTATCAATCCCTTTAAGATAGTCATAAGAAATTACTTTTACATCATATCAGGTTTTCAGCATTTTGTGTTGCTTTCCCACAGTAGCTACTGAGTCACTGAGAGCATTGCCCCAGGGAAAGGAAAGAGGAAAAAATGGTTAAATGCACAGCAAAAAGTCTTCAACAGATACTTGACGATTGATTACCTCTGTCTTCTTTTTACTTGACACTAATTTCTTCTACCACGGAGTAAAAAAAACTTGGAAATTCAATTACTGCTTTCTCCTTACTTCCTCTCATCCTTCCCTCCCTTTCTCTTTCCCTTCCTTTCTTCCTTTTATTCATTTTTTAAAGCTATTAAGTGCCTTTTATAAAAACTGTTCTAGGGACTGAGAATACATCAGTGAATTAAGTCCTTGCTTTCATGGACTTTACTTCTAAGTATAAAAGAAAAAAACAAAAAACACAGACCAACTTGTGTAGGCATTTGTAGGTCATAGAAAATATTTTGGATTTTATTCCACCGTATGATAGCAAGCTGCTGGCTGGTTAAGAAAAGTAAGTGGCAGGATCTGATTTATCTTTTAAAAGGCTTACTCAGACTGCTGTGTGGAGATTAGATTGTAAGGGTGGGGGCAGTAGTTAAGATGACTAGTTGGGAGGTGACAGATCGGTAATGGTAGTGAAAAATAATATATTTATATTTCAAATCTAGAGCCCATAGGATTTGCTGACAGTTGGTTATAGAATGAAAAAGAATGGGCTTTAGGATAATGCCTAGGTTTTTTTTTTTTTTTTTTTTTAAAGATTTTATTTATTTATTTGACACAGAGAGAGAGACAGCTAGAGCGGGAACACAAGCAGAGGGAGTGGGAGAGGGAGAAGCAGGCTCCCAGCCGAGCAGGGAGCCCGATGTAGGGCTCAATCCCAGGACCCTGGGATCATGACCTGAGCCGAAGGCAGACGCTTAACGACTGAGCCATCCAGGCACCCCATGCCTAGGTTTTTGACCTGAATAAGCCAGAAAATGTAGTCACCGTTTGCTGAGATGGGAAATGCTTGGGGAAAAGCAGGTTTGAGGGAAAAGTTGGAGAATTAAGAGAACATGCCATGTTTAGATATGTATTAGACACCCAAATGGAGATGTTACCTCTGCAGTTGGAAATACAAGTCTGAAGGTACAGGCAGAAGTCAGGGTAAGCATATACGTGTGGAGTGAATAATCCGTAGATGATGATTAAAGCTATGGGAGAGAGAGCGCATGAGATCACCCAGGGACTGAGCAGATGTATCAGGGAGGACTGTTTTGAGAACTCTTGCTACTGAGGGGAACAGAGCAAAGGAGAAGTAGCTGGAAGGAGATAATGAGGTCAAGGGAGATTTTTGTCATTTTCATTTATTGTTTGTTTAATAAAGTTCATCCTTTGTTAAAAAATGGAAGGCAGGGTGTATGTGCACAGATCCTGGTAGCCTGGAAACCTGATGGTAGGAGGATAAAGTTCTCCTGATTGCTTCTGTTTTATACTCAGGGAAATAAGACACAAAGTCATGAGCTCAGGGGAGGGGAGAAGGGGAAAGAGCATATTTTAAGTTTGAGAAGCAATGGGAAGGTGTGAAATAGTTCTTTTGGAGAGTATGTTGCTTAGTATTTCAGACTTTTAGACTCTGAGATAACAGTGTAATCTCAGGAATGCCAAGTATTTCTGTGGATATTTTGCTTAAAGGAACCAGAATAGGAATAGTTCTGCCAAAAATCACTAAATGTAGACAGAGTGCTTCTCTGATTTGTTCAGAAAATGTATAAAAGTCATTTGATAAATTCCAGCCTTTAAATTTTTGAATCGCTAATATAGCTCCCTGGTTCAAAACGCAAAAAGAATAAGCATGTAAGCAATGAAGTGTCTTCTTTCCTTGGGTCCCTACCGTCTAATTCCTTTCCCTGGAGTCTGTCAATGATAAAACACTTCCTTGTGTTTCCTTCCAGAGATACTTTATTGATCCATTTTTTATTTTATTTTTTTTTAAGTTGGCTCCACGCCCAGCTTGGAGTCCAACTCGGTTTGAACTCATGACCCTGAGATTGAGACCTGAGCTGAGATACTGATCTATTTTTTAAAAGCTAAATATATGGTGGGATTTTTAAAATACTCCTTACTCCAATTAAATAAATCATTTTTGAAAATATTACTAATATTCCTTTATCCTCTTTATACAAAAATGATTTATAAAAAGAGCAAGAAAGCATCTGTTTTAATAGTGACTTTACAGTGTTGGCAGCCATCTGGCAGGAGTTGTATCTGTTAGATTTTTCTTAAGAAATGTGTATATTTAACAAGGTTCTTTTCCCTTCTTTCTTCACAGCTGATCTAGCATCTTTAATGGATAAAACATATGAGAGAAAGTTGCCTGTTAGTTCTTTAACAATATCACGGGTAAGAAAACTTAAACATGTATATTTTCAAAGAAGGAGGACGAGAGGCTCTTTATATAGATGAGGCTGTGTAAATAAAGACTATCATTCATAGGAAATATTTCTCCAGAGTATGGTATGTTTTTGTAGTTATTAATAGATGTTTTGTAGTAAAGTAGCAAATTTCTATAACTGAAATAAAAGGTAATAAATTTACCAGACTCTGGTATCAGTAATCATTGTTGTGTATCTGATTTATTTTGATTTTTCCAGAATATGATATTCTGTTCTGTGATATCATGATTTTTTTTAAGTTGGTACACCTTTCAAAGTAATAGTATTCATTTGTTAATATTGGAAGTAATTTTGATACTTGAGGAAGTCTATAAAAGAATGGAAATTGTTAATGTTAAATATGCAGTGCAGTGGAAGGGAGAATAATGTTAGGCTGGGAATCGGGAATAGGAATTGATAGTAACCATTACTGAACACTTTCTATGCCAGCCATTTTACTAGTTTCTTAACGTACATTATCTGTTACTTCTTACAGCGGCTATTTGAGATAAGCACTGTAAACTGCATTTTACGTGTAAGACTCAGACTGGTTGATAACTTTCTCAAGTTCACACAGTTCATAAGTAGAAAAAGTGGGCTTCAAACTGAGATCTCTGTGACATCAAACTTCTTTTCTGTTGCCTCCCTCAAATAGATCTGATTTTTTCTTTATCATGAATTCACTTTGTGACATTATCTGTTGGGCCCCTCTTGGTCTCCTCATTTCCAGTGTGGGGTCAATAGTATCTCCCTCACAGGGCTGATGCGATGCTAAAATGAAATCTTAGTTGTGAAAATCCTTTGTTGAAATTAATGGCACCATAAAATTCAAGATGAGGAAAAGTAAAGAGACTCATCCTTTTTAGTCGGGGTCCTTTCTTTCTCCCTCTTGATATTTTCCTTTTAGTAGGGAGATAGTTTTAACTAGGTCATAACCTAAATTGTATAGACTCATAATTTTCAGAGGGGAACTGAAAAGCCATTGCTCATCTCTTCCATGATGGATAAAATTTCTGTATGCCGTAATACCTGATAATTTGTTTAAGCAGCACCTTAGAGCTTAACAGGCTTTCATGTACATTTTCTCACTGGGGCTTCACACTCTTCAGTGCAGGTGCCTTTATCTAGTTATGCAGATGGAGCAGCTAAGTTCCAGAGCGGCGGTGCCATCTGTCTCTGCCACACAGCAAGCAATCAGGAGAGCTAGTTCTCAACTTTAAGTCCTGTGTTTGAAGCGTATTTTCTCTGCTCCTTAATGAGATTTCTAAATAAAATCCTTAAGTCCTAGACATTTTTAGAAAGTCTCCCCCTTTTTACTCTCTTCCTCTTCATGAGGTTTTAATTATATTCACAACATGCATTTTCTCCTACTACATCCTTTTTGCCTGTGTTCTACTTTAAGGTAGAATCCATCCTTGGAATAATTATTTCTGTGTTTCTTTTAGAGTTAAGGAGCACACACGGGATTTTATGATTCAAAGGAAGACTGTTGGTGCAAGGATCACAGGTTGACTCTAAACCAGAGTAGGAAAAATGGTCATAAGGCTGCATTTTCTAAATTTAGATTTTCATCTCTTGGGCCATATTTTTTCGGCCATTAGAGACTTCATCCTTTCAACTATGTGTTCTCGTGTTTGGAACTTGGAACACAGAGAAAATATCAGGGTTTAAAGATAAAGGGAAATACTGATAACTATACCGTAGTAGGAGGAGCTCTTTTTTGTTCTAAGCAAGTTTTATGTTTGGTTTTCAGTTTATCTAACCAAGGTTGATCTACACATAGAAAGAGAGAAGCCATTGTATATTCTTTGCTTTAGTATAAAAGGGTTTCAAGGATGGAGTCATACCATGTGAACAGTGGTCCAATAAAATGGGTGTCTTATCTTTTTTAAGGTCAGTATGTGAATTAGATCCAATATATAGCATAATCTGCATTCAACCAAAGGTTTATTTTTCTGTGTTTTAGTTTGTGGACAACATTTCCTCTAGAGAAGAGATAGACCATGCCGAGTATTACCTTTACAAGTAAGTTTTCCATTTTATTTGGTTGTATATTCTCTTACAAAAGGTGGTAGGTATTATATATGTTTAGCACCTTGCTTTTTAAGTTTACATTTTGGAGATATTTCCATATCAGTATATAGATAGCTTCCTCATTTTTTATAACTGCATCAAATTCCATATTACGAATATACAATTAAATCAGTTCCCTGTTATAGCTAGGAGTTTGAGGTTGTTTGCGCTCTCTCTTTGTAATTAGGTGCAGTGGAGTAATGAACAACCTTGTACATATGTCATTTTGCACATAATTCTCATAAGTATTTACATTTGTAATTACAATAGCTATTGCCAAATTGCTTTCCGCTGAGATTTCACCAACTAACATTCCTGCCAGCAGTGTATGAGAAAGGCCTGTTTTTACATCTTGGTCAACAGGAATTTTCACATTTCTGGATTTTTTGTCAGTCTGGTATGTGAAAAATTTTATGTATCCATTTACTTCTTCTCTCCCTTATTTGGATGGAAATACAGTCTATATGCACTATTCACCTATTTTTAATTAACACTATATTTTAAAACTTTGTACATTGCCACATTTACTTCATTCTTTCTCACAGCTGTGAACATCCCACTAAGAACTATAGACGCACACCCATGTGTACAAAGAAAAAGTACAGCACCATCTATAGTAGCAAAAGACACAAATAACCTAAAGCTGGTTAAATAAGGGGATGGTCAATAAATTGATTTATTCTGATAGTTGGTTTTTCATCAGTCGGATATCTGTCAAAATGATACCCTACAACTTTTTATTTTGATTCCTTATTGTGTTTTAAAAATCTGATTTATGATTTGTTCCACTTGCTAGGTTTCAAAAATAGACTCCAATTGAAACTTAAAATGTTTCCTAGTAAGCATTTCATTAAAATTTGCCATTTGATCTTACTTTGCTTTGATTAAAGAGTGTTTTATTTTTTCCATCTGGGTACAATTTTTAAAGCTTTCTTTATATTGGTGAAAATTTATTCAATTTTTTTCATGTGATTTTACTACATAGTAATGAGCCTTTTTTTCTTTCTGAATTGGGTAAATTCTACCACCTTTTTGGTGTTTCCTGTTCAAAATTAAAACAAGCAGATTAGATTTCACACCTGAAAACATTTTAAGTTGCCTTTAATGATGTGATAAGTTTAAATTCTTGGGGCACCTGGGTGGCTCAGTCAGTTAAGCATCTGCCTTAGGCTCAGGTCATGATCCCGGGGTCCTGGGATCTAGCCCTGCATTGGGCTCCCTGCTCAGCAGGGAGCCTACTTCTTCCTCTGCTCCTCCCCTGCTCGTGCTCTCCCTTTCTCTCTCTCAAATAAATAAATAAAATCTTAAAAAAATAAATAAATAAGTTTAAATTCTAAGTCCTGAAATCAGTGCAAGTGCCTTCCTACTCTCCATTAAGATAAATATAAAGGGATTCCTTGATGAGAGTAAGCCCAGCCTTTCTTGAGTGGTTCTTTGGCACTGTAAGGCTCCTTTGAGAGTTATTTTTTCCTGTGGTGGAAGGTATATTTGGGCTGTCATCTACCTAGTTCTCATTCTTTTGCTTTGTTGATGGCAAAATGCAGAAAACAGTTACAATGTCTAAAGAGAAATTATTTCGTCGAATTCGATCCTGTGGGACACAGTGCCATAGCCTTGGAAGAAATACATGCCAAATTTACAAGTATCTCTGAAGCATGTAATTGATTTCAGTGATTTAATGTTCAGCAAGTATTTACTGAGCACCTACTACATGTCCAGGCTGGGTCAAGGTGGTGGCATATAGTGACCAATAAGTTAAACACTGTCCCATTCCTCGTACATTAAAGTTTAACTGAGAAATTTAAGTCCCGCCTTTAAGACCATCCCTGATTCTTCGCATGAGGTTTGGCCTGGAGTCTTACTGAAAGTTTCCTAAAATCTCTCTCCTGTTTCCATATAGAACATATACAAGCCTCTTACCCATCTTAAATCTGAGCCACTGTTTAATTTGACGTCCCATCCTTTGCTTAATCAAAACTGATGTTCTAATATGATATTGAATGTCCACAGTACTTCAATTAAAAAAAAAACTAATGTTCTAACTATGACTTATCATTTTTTTATTTCTATTCTTTCTTCTCCCTTCCATTGCCAAGAAAATTGGCTTTTTCTCAGCTTTTTTTTTTTTTTAAGAAAGAAACATTTTTGTGACTTCATGAGATTAATATTATATGTGTAAGGGACTAGGTATAACCCCAAAAAACTGCATCAAGATGTAGATAATGGAGTTGGCTAGATTCACTCATTAGCTGAATGTCTCACTTCTGCTTTCCACCCTAGAGAATATATAAAACAGTTATGCCTCAGCAAAATTAGAAGTTACAAGTTATGAACTCTTGGGGATTCTCTCCATTAATTGATATCAGGAATGTTAATCCTGAAGACATCAGGGGCCTATGGTGTTTCCACTGGTTAGGCTTTCTGCATGCATTCCAGATGGGATGGCTTTAGGCATCTTAGAGTAAAGTTACAATCACAGGTCCAGGGTGAAGAAATGTTGAAGTGATTTCTTAATCCCAAACAACAGACAGCTTCTTGCTCGAATGCCCTAAGGATTTCTTATTCCCCAGACAGTACCATCTTTGAGACTAAGGCCCACAACAGGACTGCCACCTCTGTCATTAGCTCAGCTTTTTCACTGCCTCAGCCAGTGCAGACCAGGCTCAGCAAGCAGAGCATAACTGCCACATCCTCTCATCTTCTAGTGATCACATCTCCCCAGTGATTATGTAAAGAGTATTAGGGCCAAAGAAGTTTGGAACCTAGAGTGATCAGTGGAGAGCTGACTGAGCATCTGCCATCCTGTCAGGTGAACAAGTAAGCAGTTCCAAATTGCGGCAGTTCAGGGTGCTGCCGACACATGACAGCTTGTTACCATCCTGTCATCCCAGGAGAGAATGTTAGCCTTTGAATCTCCTGAAGGACACAGGTTTAAAAGTTTAGGGGCTTCAAGATTAAGAGTCCCAGGAATCTTTTAAGTAGAGTTAGAAAGGCTGCTATTGAGAGAGCAGGAGGGAGGAGAATTTCCAAACCCCCTCTTTGGACTGTGATCTGTTAGCTGGGGGCCTACAACCTGATCATCTTTTCCCCCCACCATTCATTTAAAAAACAAAAACAAGGAAAAGGAAATGATGCATTAAACAAAGAAATAATAGGAGCTAAAGAGGAACTACAATAAATTAAAGTACAATAAATAAAACCCAACAGCTAAGAAATAAGAAAATAAGGCATGCTAAGAGCTGTTGGGCTATAACAAAATAAAGGAAATATGATTAAAACAGGAGAATAAAAAAGTGAAAAAGAATAAAATGAGATAAGAAGGACCTGATCCTCTACCTAGTCTATTCACCAAATTATGTACAGATATGGCCACAGAGTGGGAAATAGACATAGGCCTGCTATTGGAGAAATACTCTCAGCAGGCTGAATAGTAACCCTCTCTTTGAGTGGTTTTCAAGCTGTCTTCCCAGAAGCCCTGGAGCTGGCTTCTCACAGGGGTTTGGGGGTGTGGGTTCGGGAGGAAGAGGCAGTGAGGGAGAAGCCAAGCACTGTTGCCACCAGCCTTCTGCCTCTGCTTCTGTTTAAGCCAGAGAAGCTGTGTCTCCAGCTGCTTTATGGATCAGGGTCTGCAGAGAGAATTCAGAGAGGTCTGTGAACTTAGAATAAAACTCTGTATTTTTTTTCACTAACCTCTCAGTAATATTTAGCATTTCCTCTCATTATGAATACAGACAACAGATCACAGTAGTGTAAGCAGCATCTGTGTCTTGCTCACTAATAAAAACAGGTTTTTCAAATAGCATTAACGTTTGTTGCGTATATCTTAAATTATGCTCATCAGTGCTTAGAAATTACATTTGAAATTAAACTACTGCTAGAGAAGCACATTTTCCCACATCTTAGAGATTTTTTAAATATTTTGATAATTGTATTTCACTGTAATTGGTTTCCTTTGTGATCCTATGTGCTTTTATTTTATGCATGTAAAACATCATTCTGGGAAGGGGCTTATGAGCTTTCAGAGTTCCAGAGAGTTCAAATGTCAAGAACCCCACTATGAGATCATGTTTGAAGAAAAGGTCCTTTGCTTACTTAGGCTTAGTCCTGCTGCTTCCCCCAGGCCTTTTGAAGTTTTCTAGGTCTTTGTTTTTTTCTTCCTACAAAGAAGGCTTTATTTTCTTATTTTAGTTTAGACTTTATAGAGTAAGACAAACATATGGCTGATAGGTGTGCTGTTTTCCAAATGAAAGCTTAAATACAGCCAGCCTCCTGAGCTTCCCCACCGCGCCGGAAGAAGGTGAGGGGAAGGTGAGGAGAAGAGGACAGGCCCCTATATGCTGTCAGCAGGAGACCAGTGCGGGGGCGACGTGGGGCAGGAACAGGAACACTTCTGCTGGGTTTTGGGACCATGGCAATTTAGACATGCATGAAATGAGACTTGTTCCTTTTATTATCAGGGTGTCAGTAATCATAACTGATAATTTAATTTGCAACATATTGGTCATCCTGAAGGCTAAGTGATAGAAATTTCTAATGTATATAACATATTCTATTTTAAGAATATAACATTTTTTTAAAGTAGCCTTTTAGGGGCTCCTGGGTGACTCAGTCGGTTAAGCGTCTGTCTCTTGATTTCGGCTCAGGTCATGGTCTCAGGATCGAGCCCCAAGTCAGGCTCCTTGCTCCTTGCTAGGGAATCTGCTTGAGGATTCTCTCTCTTCCTCCCCACCTTCTCGCCCCCAACTCGTGTACGCGCTCTCTCTCTCTCACTCTCACTGATGAGCTCTCTCTCTCTCTCTAAGGTAAATAAATACATTTTAAAAAATAAAGTACCCTTTTGGTTTTTAGCAAAAAGGTGGGGAATGCTGAATTAATTGTCATTCAATAAGAAGAGATGGTTGCAGAGCTCCATGAGAAGGGCTGTTTTTCTCAGAATACAGCTCTGTGTTGTCATGGAAAGTGGCATGCCACCCATTAATGAGAAGAAGTCAAGGTTGTATGGCAGACTGTGTGCTGCCAACACATTCATCCACACTGTACCTTGGCCTCAAGCATCTCTCGTGAGTTGTTTAACTGACCTGGCAGATATCAGGCGTCCCTGGTTGGAGACGGATGGTAGGTCAGGAACAGCTGGGGTGAGACAGATGGCAGCCTGCATGTCTCCAGGTCCCAGGTTGGCAGCAAGTCTAAAAAAGGATGGACCAAAATAGCTTCATTTTTCACTAAACAAAAATATCCCAGTGTTTCCTTAGAAGGTAAGCGTGTTACCCTAGGCCTATGTTGTAAGAATCTATGTCTGTTTGTTGAAAGAGGGGAAGGTGGGAGCTTATTAGGAGTTTAAGCAATAGTAATTTTCCTTTGAGGTCATAGAGACTGTATATTTCAGCAATAAAAGGAAATTAGAGACTTCTCTAGCATATTACCAGGTGTCATTATGTTTGAACATTATTAAGAAATGAGAGCCCAGTGGAGGTAAATGACTCTTAGAGCATTTCCATACTTTAATATTGCTGAGTGCTTTATTTAGTTCTTATTTGCGGATCCTTACCACGGGGCTGGGAGAGTTTCTTACTGTTAATGGCTCTGCATTAGAGAATAGTCACTTGTCAGGGGCATTGTCTGCGCCTTGCCAAAGACCCGCTGGAGCGGTGTGGGGGGAGTTGGGGTGAGAACGCTATGCCCCCGCTCCTTCCCGCTTTGCACTTCTCTCCCCACTGGTCTCATTTCAGCCAGGAGCCTGGTCAGAGCAGCCGTGTAGAGGTAACCTCCAAGGGTATTTTCCTGGTTTTTGTTCACATGTCTACCTAACTTTCCCAGAGTGATATGATGCCATAGTTACTTTCTTTTATTCCTCTGGTGTGATGAGTAGTCCCCTGGAGGCTCTTTTCCTAAGAGTCCATAGTCATCCATGCGGCTACAAACATGCATATGTAAGGCTTTGTGGGGACAGATGCTTTCATTTGGAGTAAATATCTAGGAGTGGAATGGCTGGAACATATGGCTGGTAGACATTTTCCCAAGTGTTTTCCAGAGTGGTTATACTGTTTTACATCCCAACAGCAGTTCCAGTGCCTTCACATTTTTGCCAACACATTTAGCCTTGCTAATAGGGCTTGGTGGTATCTCACTGTGATTTTACTTTGTATTTGCCTAAATGTCTGTGATGTGGAGCATCTTTTCATGTGCTTATCTGCCCTCCCTACATCCTCTTTGGTGAAGTGTCTGTTTAAGTCTCTTTCCATTTTTTTAAATCAGGTTGCTCATTCTTTTACTTCTGAATGTTGAGAATTCTTTTTCTCATAGTTGTGTCTTTTCATTCATTTAACAGTGATTTTCAGAGGGTAGTTTTATTTTTGATGGAAGTCCAGTTGGTCAGGTTTTTTTTTTTTCTTTTGTGGATTGTGCTTTTGCTGTCAGTGAAGAAGTTCTTGCCTAACCCAGCACCACAGAGATTTTTCTCCTGTGGTTTCTTTTAGGAGTTTCATAGTTTTAGGCTGCACAGTTAGGACCGTGATCCATTCTGAATTATTTGTTGTATATGGTATGAGGTAAGAATCAGGGGTGCCTGGGTGGCTCAGTTGTTAAGCCTTCAGCTCAAGTCATGATCCCAGGGTCCTGGGATTGAGCCCCGCATTGGGCTCCCTGCTCAGCAGGAAGCCTGCTTTTCCCTCTCCCACTCCCCCTGCTTGTGTTCCCTCTCTCGTATCTCTCTCTGTCAAATAAATAAAAAATAAAATCTAAAAGAAAAAAAAGAAAGTTAATTTTTTTTGGCATAAGAACATCTAGTTGTATCAACACCGTTTGTTGAAAAGACTGTTCTTTCTGTACTGAATTACCTTTGAGTTGCTTTGAAAATCAGTGGTTTGTATATGTGTCAGTCTACTTCTGTACTGTTTTTGTTCCATTGACCTCTGTTCCATTGTTATCTTGATACCAGTACCGCACTGTGTTGATGGCTCTGGTTTTATAATAAGTCTTAAAATTAGCTACTGTAAGTCTTCCAGCTTGGTTCTTTTTCAAAATCATTTTGGCTGGTTCAGGTCCTTTGCATCCCATATCAGTTTTAGTGTGTGTTCACACACACACACACACGCACATACACATGCATACATGCATTGTTAATGTATAGAAATTAGGAACAAACTCAATTCAAGAAATACGCAATGAATTCCTAGTATATATTTAGAAACAAGAAGGATAAGAGGGAAGATTATAAGGAATGTGAAGGGGGATTGATTTTATGAAAGTCAGCAGTCATTCTTTTTCCATTGAAGGCAAAGTTAAACTGCCCTGACACAATTTGAGATGGAAGTACATGAAGACAGATTTCATGTCTGTAAGACAAATGATTCTCAGTTCTGTTCATAAGGGAAGTTCTGAAGCCAGTAGAAGATTTAAGAGAAGAATTTTTTTTTTAAGATTTTATTTATTTATTTGAGAGAGAGAATGAGATAGAGAGCATGAGAGGGGGGAGGGTCAGAAGGAGAAGCAGACTCCCTGCTGAGCAGGGAGCCCGATGCGGGACTCGATCCCGGGACTCCAGGATCATGACCTGAGCCGAAGGCAGTCGCTTAACCAACTGAGCCACCCAGGCGCCCTAAGAGAAGTATTTTTTAATTTACCCGAACTGTGGGTGTTCAAAAGAAGGATGTGATATAATTACTACAATCAAAAAGATTATAAATTGGTTGGAGATAACTAGATAAGTGCAATAATTCAAAAACAAACCCGAGATATAATAAATGAATAAATTGACTATATTTGTATAATAAGTTGTGTTTTAGAGAAAACATTCTTTGGACATGCTGAAGAGGAAGTGATGTTATCAGAAAGCCTTCATAAAAGAAGTAGAATTTGAGATAGCCTTGAAGAATGGACAAGTAGAAGGAACAGGAACAAATGTTCAAGATGGAAGAAGCAGTATAGGTAGAGTTAGTAGGGTAGGGCAAAAACTGGCTTTATGGGGGACAGGGGACTGCTCTAACCAGAAAGACTGGGACTTATTAGGGAATAGTGAGAAATAAGGTAGGAGATTATAGAGGGAATAGAGTGCTGGCAGGGGAGAAGGCAGAGTTTAAAATCTGTCATTATCATACATTGCTAGTAGATAAGTAAATTGGTACAACTTCTATAGAGAGAGAACTTTGGCAACATATATCAAAATTATGATTGTATATACCCTTTGACAGAATAATTTCACTTCTAGGTATTTGGCTTCATCACACACCTATGAAATAATATCCATGACAAAAACTAAAAGATTATGTTGATCAGTAGGGGCCTGAATAAATTAATTATTTACAGTAGAATACAGGGCATTAGAAAGAATGAAAACTTTATTCATATTTCCAATGGGATAAGTTATAAAGTGCATTCAGTGAAAAAAAGCAAGGTATAGAAATTTTTGTTACATTACCACTATGGATTCTATGTACATGCAATATGTATATATGTACTTTTATATATATATGTGGATATATGTGTGTAGGTGCATAGACTGTCTCTGGATTGATACGTATATACACATAAAAACTGGTAATAGTGGTTTCTTTGGGAGAAGAGATCTGGGTGACTTTTTTTAAAGACCAGGGTGACTGTTGATTGAATTTTCTCTTGTACCTTCTGAATTTCATATTATGGATATATATTACTTATTACTTTTTACTATATTATTTTTTTAAAATAAAGAACCTCAACATAGTTATCAGTAGAGTCTTGAGAAGTGTATATCATAATAAAGGTATTTTAGGAATATTAGTAACAGTAAGTTTTGGATTGAAAAGGGAAAATGTTGGGGGAAAATTGTGTAAGGTGATAAAGGCCTGATCCATGGTAATTGACAGTGGAAATGAAGAGAGAAGTGTTTTGCACATAGGAGGGGAAAAAAGTCAACAGGATTAATGACAGGTTGAATATAAAGATAGAAAACAAGGAGGGTCAAAAGTGAGCTGAAAATTGAACCTCAGTTAATGAGGAAATGGCTAGTCCATTGATGGAAGTTTTGAACTGGAAGCAGATTTAGAACACAGTGAGATGGTGCGTTTTTCTTTTGCCTTTCCATCATATACAGATTTCTTAAGTTTGCTGCATCACATCTTACACCAACTGACCACATGTGAGCTGTTTAAGAGGAACTGGTCATAGACCTTTGGAGAAAGACAGCTGCCAAAACATGCCTACATTAGGGTCTTCCTGATGTCCTGGTGCCAGCTGGGAAATTTTAGAGTAGGCATCTCTAAAGACTAACTTTCAGGGTCTGTGGAATTGAGACTTGGGAAGACTTAAGCAATTTCCTTAGAGCCATGTGACAAATCCAAGCACTAGCTGCAGATGAAGGCCTCGATCCAATAGAGAGGCTCATCAGTTAGACCAGTCTCTCGCATTGTGCCAGTTCTTTGTCCTAAGGCAGTCTAGGTAAGAAAGCAGAAGATAAAAACTCAGTGGATACTTCAGTACCTCATTATGCAGTGACATAAAATTAATTAAACCCAGAAAAAACCTAGCATATACAGAGATACAACTGTAAAAAGTGCATAATCATGAAAGAAAAAAGTGCTGAAAAGACACTGAAGGAATCAGGATGGCAGGAAATAGATGACATGGATTTTTAGGACCAATTTAGTTTCCACTTTGATCTGTAACTTGGAGCCAGTTAATGAACTCTCTGGACATCAGCTTCCTAGATGAGCAGATGATCTTGGATGCTTCCCAAGGCACGATACATAGCTAAAATTCTGTTTCTTAGTCTCACTGACCTAGAAGTTAGACCTTATCCACCAGAAACCTGACTTTGAAAGCCTGACATTCTGGTCTGTTTATTTTCTTACTCAGAACTTTATTTACTTATTACAGGAGTTGCAGTTTTAGCCACATTAACTATGAATATCGCAAGAAAAACTAATGGATATAAATAAACAGAAAGTGTAAGGGGATCTCTTAATCTCATCTGGATTTGGGTGACAGGCTTCATTTACTATCTCATCTATAAATACTTTTAGTAAATTTCTTGGTATGAGAAGTTAAGTTAGGTATTTACTTTTGTTTTCCAGGGAGCTGGGTTTTTTTAATATGTATTTGATATTTTCCTATTTTTTTCTGAAGAGCCCTCAGGGATTTAAAAGGAGAGAGCTAAAATAGATCTATTCACTGATGAAACCTCTGACTTAAACCTAAAAAGATTCTGTAGTTTCATATAAAAAGATATATCCCAAGTTGTTTTTTTCCCACAGTATAAGGTCCTTCGATCAAAAAAAATCATTTTCTTGGCTGTTTTCATAACTGCGAAGTCTTTATTAAAATAGAAATTATAGCTGTAGGGCCAAGGAAAAGGCATAACTATAATGTCTTAATGTTTATTAAATGGAGAGTCTTCAGCACTATTTTGCATGTAAGGCAGTTTGATTTAAAGATAATTAAGAAATCTTGGGGCACCTGGGTGGCTCAGTCATTAAGCATCTGCCTTCAGCTCAGGTCATGATCCCAGGTCCTGGGATCGAGCCCCACATCTGGCTCCCTGCTCCGCAGGAAGTCTGCTTCTCCCTCTCCCACTCCCCCTGCTTATGTTCCTTCTCTCACTGTGTCTTTCTCTGTCAAATAAATAAAATCTTTAAAAAAAAATAAAGATATCTTTAGGGTAAATACCCAGTAGTGCAATTGCTAGGGAGTAGGGTAGCTCTATTTTCAACTTTCTGAGGAACCTCCATACTGTTTTCCAGAGTGGCTGCACCAGCTTGCATTCCCACCAACAATGTAGGAGGGTATTAAAGAGGGCATGTATTGAATGGAGCACTGGGTATTATATGCAAACAATGAATCATGGAACACTACATCAAAAACTAATGATGTAATGTATGGTGATTAACATAACATAATAAAATAAAATAAAAGCAAAAAAATAAAGGTAATTAAGAAATCTTTTCAGAAGCTGGTACAGTATTTAAGGGAGAGATGAACCAGAAGCTTCAAGAAGACCTTTGTGAAAACTGAAATTTCAGCTGATTTCATAATGAGTTTTGAGGCCAATGGAAAGTGAATTCCTAAGTATTTTTGGATGCCATGTGTCTAGGCAAGAGGACACTTGAGGAACTAGAAGTATTTGATGTGAATTCTCTTTAGTGCCCATGCTGCAGACATTTTCATGATAGATTTCCAGTTATGGGTTTTTTGTTTTTTTTTTTTACAGACTCTATATTTTGAGATCTATTCTCTTCTTCTTTTTAATAACAATGCTGATTTTAAGACCAGTGGTACCACATTTCATAACTAGTAATGGCCAAGGCTGGGATGTAAAACCAGCCCTTCCAACTCCAGGCCAGTGCAGCACCTGAACAGTATATTTATGACACACTGGCTGTTACATGGCTCAGTGATGAATACTACCGAGAGCTGAAATTCACATTGACCATATTTGTCTTCATTCATGAAAGTCAGGCAGAAATTTGATAGTTTTGAAGAACACTGAAATTATTTGTTAAAATGAGAAATTTGTGGATCTTATATATATATATATGGATCTCATATATATGGATCATTTGCTAAGTACTATCAGTTAACACAGATGGATGGCACACTTTCACAAAGCTTTCAGACTTGAGCCAGAATGGACTGCTATTCTGTGAATGTGCCCAATGTTTTCTTATCTTTGCCCTCTCCCCCATCTCCTCCTGATAAAATGCAGCCTGTCTTTTAAGCGCTGTCCCAAATTCTGCTATATCCATAAACTTGCCTGATTTTCATCATTTGAATGGGATCTCTCTGACCCTCTGCTACAGAATTTTCTTTTATCTCTTTAGTGGTGCTTATTTGGTTTATTATTTTTTTTCTTTGACTAGTCAGAAATACGTATGTCTTATTTTTTCTTTATTTGAGAAGCAATATAGTATAGTAGACAAGAGCATGCTCTCTGGGGCCACTCTGTCTAGATTTGAATCCCAGATGTGCCATCTTTTAGCTGTATGATTTAGTTACTTATATTCTCTGTCCCTCAGTTTCCTCGTCATTAAAATGGGGATTAATATAGTGCCTGTGCTTTAGGATAGTTATGAGACTTCAAGAAATTAATACATAAGATCCTTAGAACAGTCTTGGGACAGATTAATTCGGTACTCAGTAAATTTTAGCTTTAATGTTGTCTGTGATACATTGTAATGTTTTGAAGAGCAAGGATGCTTAACGACTGAGCCACCCAGGCGCCCCTTCCCCATACTTTTCTCCTTAGGGAAAATGTCTTTGACCTCTAATTTTGGTTACTATGACTAATATTGTCACCGTTGTCACCCCCACCTGGGGCATCAAAGTACAGAGAGTGGGGTGCCTGGGTGGCTCAGTTGGTTAAGCGACTGCCTTCGGCTCAGGTCATGATCCTGGAGTCCCGGGATCGAGTCCCGCATCGGGCTCCCTGCTCAGCAGGGAGTCTGCTTCTCCCTTTGACCCTCCTCCCTCTCATGCTCTCTGTCTCTCATTCTCTCTCTCTCAAATAAATAAAAATAAAATCTTTAAAAAAAAAAAAAGTACAGCGAGTATCAGGACTCAGGGATAGGGAGAAATAGATGCTTATGAACACTTACACCGTAACATTCAGATGGAAAGGCTCTCACAAAGTGGGGAGACGCTGCCTAACCCGAAAAGATAACTCCTTGAAGGTGTCTTGTATATACCCATATTGCTAAGCTTACGGTGGCCAAAAACCAGAAGGGGGCAGCAGAAAGTCATCTGTGTCCCAATTGTGGAGAAAGGGGAGAACCCCAAAGAAGGTGATTGCCAGTTAAGAACAACCTGCAGCAGAACTGGTCTCTGATAAGATATTACTGAATCAGTTATCAACATGAAGATTAGAACTGAAAAGAGAGGTGTGTTCGGAGGCCTGGGAGCATGACAGGAAAACATTTAAACAGTTGAAATAGAAATTGAGGGACTGCTTCCAGTGAGTTTAGCTCTGATATTTGGAGTATACAGAGCAGCTCAGAATGTCTAAACATGTTTAATGCTATCAGCATTCCCCACTATTTATTTTATTTTATTGTCCCCCCACCCCCAGATGTAGAAACTCAGTAAGAATTCCTATTTGTATGGCCTCTTTTATGGAAAACTGGGCTGCAAATTACTAAAAAAAAAAAAAAAAAAATCACTTTCTTTTTAGTGTATTTCCTGCTGGGCTTTCAACTACATCTTTTAATTTAATTTGTTTTAAACTATTTGACACTAACTCTCAGATTTCTTTTATAAAGTCAGTGCAAGTCCAACCAAAATCTTGGCAGAATTTTTTTTTGAAGCTGGAGAAGATGACCCTGAAATGCAAATGAAAGAGTAAAGGGCCAAGAATAACTGAGACACTTTTTTTTTTTTAAGATTTTATTTATTTATTTGACAGAGAGAGACACAATGAGAGAGGGAACACAAGCAGGGGGAGTGGGAGAGGGAGAAGCAGGCTTCCCCAAGAGTAGGGAGCCCACTGTGGGGCTTGATCCCAGGACCTGGGATCATGACCTGAGCCAAAGGCAGACGCTTAACAACTGAGCCACCCAGGCACCCCGAGACACTTTTAAAAAGACTAAGATGAAATGATTGGTCTACCAGATAGATAACATGACATAGAAAGTGATGGTAAATAAAAATGAGATGCTGTGTTAAGTTAGTGGAATCAAATGGAGAGAGTCCAGAAATCAATGTGTACACATATGGAAACTAGAGATGCTTTACACATCAAAGGAGAAAGAATAGATTAGTTAATAAATGGTACTTGGACAATTACATGGAAAAAAATTAATTCCTGCCTCAAGACACACACATACACATTTTGTTTGGGTAGATTAAAAACTTCAATGACAAAAACCTAAAACTTTTAGAAAGATATAGGAAAATATTAATATTTGTATGATATTGTGGAGAATTTTTTTGAACAAGACATAACTGGTAAAAGATTGATAAATTTTTTTGATAAATTTTAATGCATTAAAAAGTTATATACCACAAATTAACAAATCAACTATTAACAAATTAAATTAGTACCATTAACAAATTAAAAGACAAACCAAAGGCCAGACTCATACAATGGAATTCTGGACAACAGTGAGAAAGAATGAATTAAAGCCACACATCTCAGCTTGGTCATCTCAAAAACGAAATGAGTGAAAAAAGGCATGGTGAAGAATCATACATACAGTGTAACATTTATGTAGTTTGAAAACATACAGAGCAATGTGGTAGCTTATATGTTTATGTGAATACAAGTATAAAATGTAAGAGTGTAAAACATGCTAAACAATGAAAAACAGAAAATTCAGGAAATTATTTACATGTGAAGAAGGACGGTGAGGTGTAGGAATAGGATCAGGAGATGTATATCAGGGGTTCTTTAGCTGCACTTAATCTCTTCTCCCACCACACACACACACACAAAAAGTCCGTTTTCACATTTGTTAAAAAATTTGTTTGAACAACTTTGAGGCTAATTCCTTCTCACTTCCTCCTTGAAAAATCTTGAGATAGGACTGGCCCAGCTTGGATCAGAGTCTACTTTGGCAAGAAAGACAGAGTGCTATATTTGGGCCAGGTAACTACCCACGTTGTAAGTATAATCATCTTGGGCCTAATATGGCTCTTTTCTATATACAGTCCTTTAAAAAACATAAGTACTCTTTTTAGCTCGAAAGCCGTACAGAAACAGGCTGCTGCCAGATGTAGTCCATAGGCCCTGGTTTGCCAACCTTTGATCAATACCCTCACTTATTTTCTCCTGTCCTTAAAATTTTCAGAGAAAAATCCCAGTATGTCATTTCATCTACCCTTACTCTTTTTTTTTGTTGGGAAAAAGTAAAGACTAACACATAAACTAACTCCTGAGCTCTCTGATTTTGCACCTTGGAGCTTGAGGAGGAACAGTCCCATCGGAAGGCTATTCTATATCCCATGATAAACATAGATAGGAATTTCATCAGCCCTGTAGCAGATGCTGGTTAACAGCGAATGGCTGGCCAGTGCTCCTCTTTACAGAGGCCCCAGAAGAAGAAAGATGACCTTGTTAACCGATAGATACCAACTTGCACATATACTGTTTATTAATACCGGTAAGTTGACCCTTTATTTAGGCATTTCTCCTGCATAACTACTATACAATGATTAAAATCAGAACATTTAACAGAACTACAGTAGTATGATCTAATAGTAGTCCCTATTCAAATTTTGTCAGTTGCCTCATTAATGTTCTTTATGGGTGCTATTTTTTTTTCTAGCTCAGGATCCTAACTAGGATCACGTATTATATTTAGTTGTCACATCTCTCTAGTTTCCTTTAATTTGAAACAGTTTCTCAGCTTCAGTGTGTGTGTGTGCGTGTGTGTTTCTTGACCTTGACATTTTTTAAAAGTATAGGCCAGTTATACTGTAGAATGTTACCCGGTTAGGATTCCCTGATATTTCCTAGGAAGGAAGGAGCTTGTGGACAGGAGGACCACAGAAGTGATGCTGCATTCTCATTGTGTCATTATCAGGAAATGCATATTGATGATTCATTCCAGTATTGGTGATGTTAATTTTGATCACCTTAATAAGGTGGTATCTACCAGATTGGGCCACTATAAATTCAGTTGTCTCTTTGTAATTAGTAAATAACGTGTAAGGCATCAAACTTTAGCCTACTGATATTGGCATCCTTTGATGATTTTCTAATTCCTTCTATATTTTAGTTAGCATTCCATTTGGAAAAAAAAAAAAAACCTCATCCTCCCTCCTCATTTATTTATTCATTAATTTTTATCATAAGGACTCATGACTTGATTTTATTCAGTAAGTTATAATACATTATTGATTGCTCAAAATGTTCCCTATTTGGTGAGTAGGAGACTCTGTTTCTTGCATTGTTTTGGTATGCCCCATCCTTCTTTGAGCATTTTCTTATTTTCTAGACAAAAAGATCTTTCACTGTCATCTTACACTTTACCTGTCCCAGCCCTGGATCGAGCCATTTTTCCAGAGTCCCAGTTCTTTTTTGACGAGAATGGCATTCAGAAGTCAAAGTCTGCTTATAGGGTATGCTCTGTTATGGGGGTATTATTTTCCTAGACTTTCTCAGTAGACAGAGCTAGCAAATCAATCTATCCATTAATGTGGATTATATTTTTATATATGTTATGTTTATATTATATATAAAATATATATATTTTAAACTATCTTCTTGCTAATGTCTCCCATTCCACTCTACCACTTCAGTTTTCCGTTTAGACTTGCCCCTTCCTTAATTTTGTAATTCTCTTCTGGCAGTGAGAAATCTGATTCTCAGTATTTTTTATTATGTATCTGTTTTGCAGATATTTTTTCCTATATAAGGCTTTTCTATTTAGTTTATTAATGTGGTGTTTGATGAGTAGAAGCTTTTAATTTTGATGAAATTGAATCTAGCTATCTTTCATTTTATGGTTATTGTTTTTTGTGTCCTAAGTAGTTATTGCCTACCCCTTAATCATAGATATTCTTCTGTTTTCTTCCTCAAAATGTCATCGTTTTACGTTTTATGTCTCAATTTAATTTTATATCTGAAACCAATTCTTGCATATGATATAAGTATTGACGTTCTTTTTTTTTCCCTTATGGATGTTCCTGCTTTCTGTGTTGTTTTCCATTCATCGGTCTATCCTAATCCAATACTATACTCCTACTGCTGTAGGTCTTGAAGCCAGATAGTGTAAGACCTTCACCTTTGTTCTTTTTTGATATTATCATTATTCTAGGTCCTTTACCTTCCCATACACATTTTGGAATGAGATTGTCAATTTTCCTTAAATAGGCCTCCTGGGATTCTGACTGGGATATTATTAAATCTGTAGATAAATTTAAGAAGAATTGGCATCTTAATCGGGACCTTATATGATGTCATAAAATATTGAATCTTCCAACCCGTGAACATGGGTTGAATCTTTTACTTATTAATTTGTATATTTATTAGATCCTTTTTCTCTCAACAATGCTTTATAAATTTCATTGTAGGGTTCTTGTGAGTCTTTTTTCAAATTTATTACTAAATATTATAGGGGTTTTGATGTTACTGTAAGTGAAGTTATTTTTCTTTTTTTTTTTTTAAAGATTTTATTTATTTATTTGACAGAGAGAGACACAGCGAGAGAGGGAACACAAGCAGGGGGAGTGGGAGAGGGAGAAGCAGGCTTCCCGCAGAGCAGGGAGCCCGATGCGGGGCTCGATCCCAGGACCCTGGGATCACGACCCGAGCCAAAGGCAGACGCTTAACGACTGAGCCACCCAGGCGCCCCTGAAGTTATTTTTCTAAATTTTATTTTCTGGGGCACCTGGGTGGCTCAGTTGGTTAAGTGTCCACTCTTGATTTCAGCTCAGGTCACGATCTCAGGGTCATGAGCTTGATCCCTGAGTTGGGCTCCATGCTAGGTGTGGAGCCTGCTTAAGATTATCTCTCTCCTTCTGCCCCTCCTCCTGCTTGTGCACATACATGCACACACTTTCTCTAAAAAAAATAATAAATAAATAATTTTTATTTTCCAAGTTTACTAGAAATACAGTTGATTTTTGTCCAATGACCTTGTATCCTGAGACCTTGATAAATTCACTCATTAATTCTAGTAGTAGTTTTTAGATTGTTTAATGTGTTCTTCATATCCAGTTATATTGTCTGTGAATAGAAATACATTTTATATCCTTCCAAATTTTAGGCCTTTTAATTTCTTTTTCTTGCGTTATTGCACTAGCTAGGACTTGCAGTACAGTGTTCAATAAAAGGAGTGGGGCAGGTATCCTTGCTTTGTTCCCAGTCTTGGCAGAAAGTAATTTACTATTTCACCTTTAGGAATGATGTTAGTTGTAGGTTTTTCATAGATGCCCTTTATCAGATTGAGGAAGTTCACTTTTATTCCTAGTTTCCTGACAGTTTTTATCATGATTGGATCTAAATTCTGTTAAATATTATTTCTACAAAGGTAAAGGTAATCGTATGTTATCATATGTGAATTACTGTTATGATAGTGAGTTATAATAGTGGAACCAGCCATTTTTCTCCATTCTGTTATAAAAATTCTTAAAAGTAAATTTGTTAATATTTGTCAAAGATACTGGTGTCTCTGGTCTCTAAATTTTTTTGCTTATAACATCCTTGTGTGGTTTTGGCATCAGGATTATGTGATGCCATAAAATGTTTTAGGAAGTGTTCTCTCTTATTTTTCTGAAATTTTATATAAGATTTATATTATTTCTTCAATATTTGATATCCTTCATCAGTGAAGTCATCTGGGTGGGCCAGGAGTTTTCTTCTTAGGAAGATTTTAATTAGAAATTCATAATTTTGAACAGATAATGTTTTAATATAGTTTTGTTTTGTATTTTTCATTATTGGTGATGTTGACATGTTCTTACATGCTTAACTGTCATTCATATTTCTTTGAACTTTCTTATCTTTTATCCTGTCTTTTTATTGCATTGTTGGTCTTTTTCTTATTAATTTGTAGGACCTCTCAATGGTTAGGGAATAGCTTTGAATGATGAATATTTTTATTTTTCTCATTTATTTTTGTTTTTGTAAATTATTTTGCTTTATGGTAGTTCTTGTTGCGTAGCAATCTTTTCTTTTATGACTTTTCCATTCATCTAAGAATGACATTCTCCATCGCAAGAAATTTCCCCATATTTTCCTTTAGTGAATGTATACTTTTCATTTTTAATATGTAAATATACAGTTCATCTGGAGTTTATTTTGGTTTAATTATGTGAAGTACAGATCCACACATACATGTACCCACATTTAAAAAAAAAAAGGCTAACCAGTTATCCTAATGCCATTTTTTAAATAATATCTCTTTTGCCTACTGGTAATTTATGCCGCTTTATCATATACTAATTTCGTGTTTGAGTCTGTCTCTGAACTTTCTGTGCTATTCCATTGATCTGCTTTTTCATCCAGTAGCGTCACATTTGTTTTAATCATCTTAGCTTCTGAATATGTTTTAATACATGAGTAAAAGTTCACAATTCTGTCCACCCCTTCACTCAGCCTCCACTATTTCCCTTTCTCCTATGCTTAACAACCTTGTTAATTGTTGGAAATATTTTTCAAGTACCTTATTTGGATATACGTTTCTTCCTCCTTTTCTGTAGTGGGGAGGCTCAAATGATGGTTGAAAGTCTTGAGATAGGTGACCAGGGCTTCAAATAGCCTTTAGGTCATGTTTATGTGAACAAGAAAAAGATTGCCTCTTCTAGACAGATGAATTAGGGAAAAAGTACCTTTTCCTGAAAGATGCAGCCTTGTACCTGATTACACAGTTGCTAGGGCTGGCTTTTGTCTCTATTCACACCTTTGGGCAGCGCTCAAAATGAACCACTTTACAATCATAACAATCTCGAATTATACTGCATCATATAAATAATGTAGTCAGTGAAAGAATTACCAGGAAAGCCAGATGCATATTCCTTCCCTTGCTGCCTTCTCCCCATCTGAGCTGTTAGCCCCAGAGCTGGCTAATTACATCATTCAATAATGTGCTTCTTTAAGTGGGAATACAAGTGGTTGTTCACACTAAATAACTCCCTGTCTTCAGGAATGCCCAGATTGGGATGAGAGTAAATAAACCTCTTGAAAGTCCAGTTGGCCACCCATCAATTGGACTGACACTGTGGTTCATCATGGTGAAGGTCAAATAATAATAATTACTTGTATCTGTCCAAAAGTACATCGTCATCCATTGTTGTTATCATCCCCTTGAAAAAGCTTGCAAAACTGAAAGGGCAGGTATTGTTCTTGCCCTTCTTTTGTGATGAAGAAGTCAGCCAGAGGAGAAACTTTTCCAAAGTCAAAACAGCTAGTGAGTGACAGCTAACTTGACCTTAGATCTTTTGAAGTTTGAGGTTCTTCCTCTAAGCCTGAAAGAACACTTATTTCCCATATCACACCATCTCATAAAAACATTATTTGTTAACTCCACATTCAGGCAGATTAAATGTATATCGTCATTAAGTTGTCGTGATATGTTTCATCCTCCTGAAAGTATACTCATATTTTTGGCATGTTCATATCACCTTCCTTAGTGTGCCAAAATACTTCCTATTCAGAAATACTCAATGGTACAAAGAGAATAATAATATCTTTTTAAGGAAAAGGCAGAAGTTACCTAGTATTTGTTTTTGATTTGTTAGTAGAGGTCTGTAAGCCTCTGAGCTTTTAGGAGATTGAAAGAAAAGGATTTTGAGAGTAAGGTTACATTGTGGATATAGTCCTATGATAAATTAAATTTATCATGTTTATAATTCTGTAATTTTACCATACTTTAAGGAGTTGGCTTTTCTTTTTTTTTTTCTTTTTTCTTTTTAGTGTGATCTTTCTCTGCCATAAGTTAACTCTCAAGTCTCTGTATACAGTATAGATTTGAAACCAAGTAGGAAAACTGCTGAAGCTGCTTTTGAGGTTGGGAGTCACTGTAAAAGTCGTTTTTAATGCCTCTAGATCTCTCTCTCTCCATTTCATAGTTAGTAATCATTTGGCCACTACTGTGAAATCGTTTTGGCCAAGTATTTTATGGTGATTGACATAGTTCACCTGGATATTTATTTGAAAGCAGCGTCTGAACGCACATTGCTTTAAAAAGTCTTGATATCTTATTACTACAAGATAGTACAGATTCTTGGGCATCTGGGTGGCTCAGTTGGTTAAGCGACTGCCTTCAGCTCAGGTCATGATCCTGGAGTCCCGGGATCGAGTCCCTCATCGGGCTCCCTGCTTGGCAGGGAGTCTGCCTCTCCCTGTGACCCTCCCCCCTCTCATGCTCTCTCTCTCATTCTCTCTCTCAAATAAATAATAGAAAATCTTAAAAAAAAAAAGTACAGATTCTTTTTGTTTTGATATCTGCATATTTGGCAACAGTAAATTTGATTTTGACTGCAGGCACTTTTGACTCTGAACAAAATGCATTTCTGGAGAGCCAGCAATCCAAGGTGAATTTTTTGAAGATAATGATTATATCTTATTTGATTTTGTATTCCCAACACTAATCTGTGCTTGATAGCTGACCCTCGACAAATATTTGTTGAATGAATGATGGAACAAAGTCTATAGCAAATTAATGCCACTCAATATCCTGACTGTGTACACGTTGTCTTCTTTTGTTTATACATTATTTGAACCCACTTAATAAACAAGTAAGGATACATTTTTTAGGCAGTTTCAAATAAATTTCTTTGTGAAACAGAATAGGGAAGTAGTGTGGTTGGTAGTAAGCCCTAGACTGGAATTGGAAGTTCCCTGTGGTTCTCCAAAAATGATGATAGTCTGATCCTGGTCAGGTCACTTAGCCTTGCTGACCTCAGTTTTCTCATCTTTAAAATAAAGATAGAAAGTTGTATAGAAATCACTTAGCTCATATGTGTAGAAATGTTCTGGAAAGGTTAAAAGCATTGTAAAGGTACAAAGGGGCACTGCTTTCTTGATGGCTTTCCCTAGAGCTCTGAGCCACAGTTTGGGAAGGTTTGGGGTCCCTTTTGCCATAAAATTCAGCGTGTTTTTTACTATGAAGAAAGGTTCATGAACCTAGTGGTAACACATAGCACGTTTCTGATTCCTTCTGTATTGCTGCCTCTTCTGTAGTTCAATAATATTTTCCTTGTCATTCATTTCTCTGCCTATAACTATGAACTGAGTCAACAGCAGATACATAGAACATGAAAAAGCACATGGTGCCACTTTGGGGACCTCCACCTCCATTCAAATCCTGGCCTTGGGAAAGGTGCTGTTCAACTCCTTTATTAGGGGTAGGAGTTGGGGCAGTTGTGTGTATACTACCTCTAGTGGTCCTTGAGGGAAGCTGATAGAGATACCCACTTCCTTGACACATTAGGATCGGGTCAAATGAGAACGGTGTGGGTCTTAGAAATAGGAGGAAGCAATATTATATCTGATTTGCCAGATCCAATATCTTTTCAGTTCATTGAAAATAAGAGAGCTGCCATATAGGTAGATATATGTACTCCATCAAATTGTCACTCCTTTCTTTTGTTCTTCATGATTTACTTGTAATGTCCTAACATCTTTTATTTTTTTTATCCATCCCAGCAAGGCCTATTGTTTCTCCCTCCACATTCTTGTGTCTTCCCTTTCTCTGTCCTATAAAATGTAATCTTGGGTCAAGCTCTAACTTGCTTTCTTTTTTTGTTTCTGGTGTCCATATTCAAATTTTGTTTATAGCAATCTTCAAAGAAGAAAAAATATTATTAATGGATTTCAAATCAGAATCCTGCTTTCATTTCAAAATTCTGATCAGTGGTTTAAAATAAGGTACTTGACATTAGTTAAATTCATTAATGTCATAGATCTACTTGAAGTCATATTCTTGGTTTTCCTAATAGAACCAAGCTCTTTTTTAAATTAAGACACTAGATATTGCTTGTATTTTACAAGTTATATATATGGCTCCTTGGATTAACAATTCCCAGTGGTAAAATAAAAGCGCGGACGTTATTATCTACTTATTTTATAACTCTATGAGACATCTGTCCAAATAAGCTTTCTTTATTGAGGTGATAAAGCTACATGACTCATATGTTCTGACATTCATCAGTAGGTCCACTATCATTTACTAGATTATAAATTAGAAGAGGAATAAAATGGTTATCCAATCTCCCCACCCCTAATGGTTCAGTCCTGTTCTTGATGCCACGTATTTCAAGGATAGACCAGACTGTTTATATAATTTGGTTCCAGCCTAATTTTCCAGCCTTGATATCACTAATCCCTAACAAAAACCCTACATTTATGGAATTATTGTTCCTGGCTCATTCAGTTTGCATAACAAGTATTAATTGTATTTCCTCTGTAAGCAGGGCCCTGCTCTTGCCCTAGGAATTCATTCCTTTCCTCTTAAAAGTCTGCCAAATATTAAGTGTCCAGACTCCATGATCCCATTTCAGATCACTGCAGCCAGTAAAAATCCTCTGACTTGCACACTAGTAGCACTTAGTTTGCATCACTCAGGTTACATTGGTCACATGTGGCCTAGCTTTGTGATATCAAATTGTGAGATTATCTGCATTTTGAGTAAACCTTGTCTAATAAAACAATAATTAGCAAAGGGCCTTAAAAAGTACCCTACATGTAATAAGTGTTCAGTAATTGCCTGTTAAATAAATGAGTACCTGCAACACTTCTTCCATGAAGTCTTGTTGCTATCTTAAGCATTTTTGTCCAGTTCTCCCCATAGAGATACTCTGAATTTCCTGTCTGGGCTCTCTTCACAATCTAGTTCCTCTTCCAGCTTTATCCTTATTTCCTTCTCTAAGCCCACTACCTACTTGTCCATTATGTGTTAGTTTCATGGGGCTGCTATAACAAACTACCACAAACTAGGTAGCTTCAAACGACAGAAATTTATTTTCTAACAGTTCTGACTAGAAGTTTGAGATGAAAGTGTCAGTAGGGGCCATGCTTTCTCTAGAGATTCTAAGGGAAAATCAGTTCCATGCATTTCTCTTAGCTTCTAGTGTTTTCATTAATCGTTGGAGTTGGCTTTTAGATATATCACTCCAATCACATACCTTTCTGTGTGTCTGTCTGTGTCTTTCTGTCTGTCTTCTTCTAAGGACATCAGTTGTATTAGACTAGGGCTCCCCTAATGACCTCATCTTAACCTGACTACATTTGCAAGGGCCCTATTTCCAAATAAGGTCACATTCACAGGTACTGGAGATTAGGATTTCATTGTATGGGGCGGGGGAGGGAGGGGCACACACCATTCAACCCATCACACACCATATCTTTTTTTTTTTTAATGAAATTTACATAACAAAAATTAAACATTATTTTTTTTAATTAAGCAAAGTGTACAATTCAGTGACATTGAGTATATTCACAATTTTGTGCAATAACCACCTCTGTCTAGTTCCAAAACATTTTCATCACCCCCAAAGGAAACCCTATACTCATGAAGCAGTTGTTCTTCATGACCCTCTCTCTCCAACCCTGGGCAACTATACTCTACTTCTCATGTCTGTGGATTTACCTATTCTGTATATTTCATATAAATAGAATCACATAGTATGTAACCTTTTGTGTCTGACTTCTTTCACTTAGAATAATGTTTTCAAGGTTCATCCATATTACAGCATACATCAACACTTCAGTCCTTTTTGTGGCTGAACAATATTCCATTGTAAGAATATACTACAGTTGTTTGTCCATTCATCTGTTGATTGCAGTTATGTTGTTTCCACCTTTTGGCTACTGTGAATAGTGCCATTATAAATACATGTGTACCTGTATTTGAGTATCTGTTTTCATTTCTTTTGGGTATGTACCTAGGAGTAGAATTGCTGGATCATGTGGTAATTCTGTTTAGCTTTTTTTTTTTTTAAGATTTATTTATTTGAGAGAGAGAAAGCGCATGCGTGAGCAGGAAGACGGGCAGAGGGAGAGGGAGAGAATCCTTAAGTAGACTCCCTGTCAAGCTTGGAGCCTGCCCTAGGGCTCTATCCCAGGACCCTGAAATCATGGCCAGAGCCGAAATTAAGAGTTGGATGCTCTACTGACTGAGCCACCCAGGCTTCCCTCTGTTTAGCTTTTTGAGGAACTGCCAAACTCTGCCAAATTTCCCAAGTGGGTATACTTTTTTACTTTCCCGCCAGCTATATACAAAGGTTCCATTTTTTCCACATCCTCACCAGCTTTCCATTTTTCTATAATTGTGCTCCTAGTGGGTATGAAGTGTTATCTCATTGTGATTTTGACTTGCATTTCCTTAATGGCTAATGATGTTAAGCATCTTTTCATATGTTTGTTGGTCATTTGTATATCTTCTTTAGAGAAATGTTTATTGAACTGCTTTGCAATTTTTTAACTAGGTTCTTTGTTGTTGAATTGTAAGAGTTCTTTATATATTCTTAGTAATAGACCCTTATTAATATATGATTTGTAAATATTTTCTCCCACAATGAAGGTTGTCTTTTTGCCTTTTTGGTAATGCCCTTTAATGCACAGAAGTTTGATTTTGATGATTTCCAATGATCTGGGTTTTCTTCTTTTGTTATTCATTCTTTTATTTATATGTAAGAATCCATTGCTAAATCCAGTGTCATGAAGATTTACCCTATGTTTTCTTCTAAGAGTTTAATGGGTTTAAGTTTTATATTTAGATCACTGATCCATTTTGAGTTCATGTTCCAATTATGCACAAACTGGATACTGTCAAAAATACTGAAGAGTGCCTGCTCTCAAAGACCTTATGGTCTAATGTGCTAAATTCACTGTGTTACTGAGAGAGAAAAGCCCTAGGAGATGATCAAGGAGAAATGCTTTGTTTTTAGAGGTGTTGCAAACCAGAGTGCCTTTCATACCATGAAACTTGGTACCTTGTAGCCAAAGGGCAGAAACCTTACTTTTGGTTTTTTTGCGGGGGCAGGGTTTGTGGTGAACCCAGTCATGAAAATTATTGAACCAAATAGGGGTTTCAGTCAGTACTTACAGATTCTGTTAGTCTGAATTCTCCAGAGATTAGGAGATATATATATATATATATATATATATATATACACACACACACACACACACACACACACACAAATGTTTTCAAGGTTCATCCATATTATTGTGTGTGTGTATCTCCTGTTGATTCTGTTTAATAAAATGCCCTATTACATTATTTATATTATTTATATCCTATCATATATATATCGAGAGAGGGAGAGAGATTGAGAGATTGTTATATTGTAAAGAGTTGGCTCATGTGATTATGGAGACTGGGAAGTGACAAGATCTGCAGGGTGGGCCAGCAGGCTGAAAACCCAGGAGAGCCAATGGTTTAGTTCCAGTCTGAGTCCAAAGGCAAGAGAAAACTGATGTTCCAGCTCAAAGACAGTTAGGAAAGAGAATCTTCTCTCACTCAGCCTTTTTTGTTCTATTCAGGATTTTAACAGATTGGATAAGACCCGCCTACACTGAGGAGGGCAGTCTTTTTTTTGGTCTGCTGATTCAAATGTTAGTTTCATCCAGGAACACCTGCACAGACATACCAAAATAATGTTAACCAAATATCTGAATACTTTGTGTGGCCCAATCAAGTTGACACATAAAATTCACCATCACACAGGTTATCAGAAACAGGCATAAAAGCCTGCCACCCCGCCACACAGGTTATGAGAGGTAGGCGTGAAGGCCTATCACTTTATTCCTGGGAGAATTCCTATGAAGAGTACATTCCCCCTTCCATCAGTAGGTTGGAGCTCTCTCCTCTTCTTCCATCCACTTGCTTTCATTACCCTTGTTCCTTATGGAGAATTTGTTCATTAATGTTGACTAGAGTGTATATTTTCATGTAACACTTGGTTTTCTTCTAATGGAGTATGCAACAGCAGTCCAGGGGTGGCTCTGTCGTCTTTGTTTTTGTGTCTCTAGCATTTGGCAAAGCCTAATAGTATCTAGTGAGTATTTACTGTTTGCTGCATTGTTACTACTGAGCTTTGGAATGCTTTTTCTGAGTTTGTTTATGGGTGTAGGGTTTTTTTTTGGGGGGGGGGAGGATGCTACAAGATAACAAGCCCCACAAAAATGCGAACTTAATAGAGGTGATAATAGCAACAGCCCTGAGTACTGACCACATGATCGTATGTTACTGATTGAGTTGCCAAGTGGAACTTTTATTTTCCTCATTTTGTAGATAAGGATATCAAGAATCAGAAAAAATTAAGTAGCTTGCCTAAAATCCCCCACAGCTAGGTAGGTAGTACCGACCATGGAGTCAAAGCTAGGCCAGAGAGTTAAAGCCCAATTTTTTAGCCATTATGCCATACCAGTTTTCCCAAATAGAACTTAGTGAGTATAGCATGCATGGTTGTATGTGTTTGAACTTGATGAATGGAGGGATTTTAGGAGCAGAGGAGAGTGGTGTTTTTTTGTAGGTATGGCAGATAACATATTTGTACTTATCTAATTGTTGTCTACTCTTGACAGTCATTACTTTTTTTAAAAAAAATTTTTATTATTATGTTAATCACCATATATTACATCATTAGTTTTTGATGTAGTGTTCCATGATTCATTGTTTGTGCATAACACCCAGTGCTCCATTCAATATGTGCCCTCTTTAATGCCCATCACCAGGCAAACCCATCCCCTCATCCCCCTCCCCTCTAGGACCCTCAGTTTGTTTTTCAGAGTCCATCCTCATTCATGGTTTGTCCCCCCTCCGATTTCCCCCCCTTCATTCTTCCTCTCCTGCTATCTTCTTCTTTTTTTTTTTCTTAACATATATTGCATTATTTGTTTCAGAGGTACAATCTGTGATTCAACAGTCTTGCACAATTCACAGTGCTCACCATAGCACATGCCCTCCCCAATGTCTATCACCCAGCCACCCCATCCCTCCAACCCCACCCCCCACTCCAGCAACCCTCAGTTTGTTTACTGAGATTAAGAATTCCTCATATCAGTAAGGTCATATGATACATGTCTTTCTCTGATTGACTTATTTCACTCAGCATAACACCCTCCAGTTCCATCCATGTTGTTCTGAATGGCAAGATCTCATTCCTTTTGATGGCTGCATAATATTCCATTGTATATATATACCACCTCTTCTTTATCCATTCATCTGTTGATGGACATCTTGGCTCTTTCCACAGTTTGGCTATTGTGGACATTGCTACTATAAACATCAGGGTGCACGTACCCTTTCGGATCCCTACATTTGTATCTTTGGGGTAAATACCCAGTAGTGCAATTGCTGGATCGTATGGTAGCTCTATTTTCAACTTTTTGAGGAACCTCCATACTGTTTCCCAGAGTGGCTGCACCAGCTTGCATTCCCACCAACAGTGTAGGAGGGTTCCCCTTTCTCCGCATCCCCACCAACATCTGTCGTTTCCTGACTTGTTAATTTTAGCCATTCTAACTGGTGTGAGGTGGTATCTCATTGAGATTTTGATATGGATTTCCCTGATACCGAGTGATGTTGAGCACTTTTTCATGTGTCTCTTGGCCATTTGGATGTCTTTTTTGCAAAAATGTCTGTTCATGTCTTCTGCCCATTTCTTGATTGGATTCTTTGTTCTTTGGGTGTTGAGTTTGATAAGTTCTTTATAGATTTTGGATACTAGCCCTTTATCTGATATGTCATTTGCAAATATCTTCTCCCATTCTGTCGGTTGTCTTTTGGTTTTGTTGACTGTTTCTTTTGCTGTGCAAAAGCTTTTTATCTTGATGAAGTCCCAGTAGTTCATTTTTGCCCTTGCTTCCCTTGCCTTTGGCGATGTTTCTAGGAAGAAGTTGCTGCGGCTGAGGTCGAAGAGGTTGCTGCCTGTGTTCTCCTTTACGATTTTGATGGACTCCTGTCTCACATTGAGGTCTTTCAACCATTTGGAGTCTATTTTGTGTGTGGTGTAAGGAAATGGTCCAGTTTCATTCTTCTGCATGTGGCTGTCCAATTTTCCCAACACCATTTGTTGAAGAGATGTCTTTTTTCCTTTGGACATTCTTTCCTGCTTTGTCAAAGATTAGTTGACCATAGAGTTGAGGACCCATTTCTGGGCTCTCTATTCTGTTCCATGGATCTATGTGTCTGTGTTTGTGCCAGTACCATACTGTCTTGTTGATGACAGCTTTGTAATAGAGCTGGAAGTCTGGAATTGTGATGCCGCCAGCTTTGCTTTTCTTTTTCAACATTCCTCTGGCTATTCGGGGTCTTCTCTGGTTCCACACAAATTTTAGGATTATTTGTTCCATTTCTTTGAAAAAAGTGGATGGTATTTTGATGGGGATTGCATTGAATGTGTAGATTGCTCTAGGTAGCATTGACATCTTCACAATATTTGTTCTTCCAATCCATGAGCATGGAACGTTTTTCCATTTCTTTGTGTCTTCCTCAAGTTCCTTCATGAGTATTTTAGAGTTTTCTGAGTACAGATCCTTTGCCTCTTTGGTTAGATTTATTCCTAGGTATCTTATGGTTTGGGGTGCCATTGTAAATGGGATCGACTCCTTAATTTCTCTTTCTTCTGTCTTGTTGTTGGTGTATAGGAATGTCATTGATTTCTGTGCATTGATTTTATATCCTGCCACTTGACTGAATTCCTGTATGAGTTCTAGCAGTTTTGGGGTGGAGTCTTTGGGGTTATCCACATAAAGTATCATATCATCTGCAAAGAGTGAGAGTTTGACTTCTTCTTTGCCGATTTGGATGCCTTTATTTCTTTTTGTTGTCTGATTGCTGTGGCTAGGACTTCTAATACTATGTTGAATAGCAGTGGTGATAGTGGACATCCCTGCCGCGTTCCTGACCTTAGGGGGAAGCTCTCAGTTTTTCCCCATTGAGAATGATATTCGCTGTGGGTTTTTCATAGATGGCTTTTATGATATTGAGGTATGTACCCTCTATGCCTATACTCTGAAGAGTTTTGATCAAAAAAGGATGCTTTGTCAAATGCTTTTTCTGCATCTATTGAGAGGATCATATGATTCTTGTTCTTTCTTTTGTTAATGTATTGTATCACGTTGATTCATTTGCGGATGTTGAACCAACCTTGCAGCCCAGGGATAAATCCCACTTGGTCGTGGTGAATAATCCTTTTAATGTACTGTTGGATCCTATTGGCTAGTATTTTGGTGAGAATTTTTGCATCCATGTTCATCAAGGATATTGGTCTGTAATTCTCCTTTTTGATGGAGTCTTTGTCTGGTCTGGGGATCAAGGTAATGGTGGCCTCATAAAACGAGTTTGGAAGTTTTCCTTCCATTTCTATTTTTTGGAACAGTTTCAGAAGAATAGGGATTAACTCTTCTTTAAGTGTTTGGTAGAATTCCCCTGGGAAGCCATCTGGCCCTGGGCTTTTGTTTGTTGGGAGATTTTTGATGACAGCTTCAATTCCTTAGTGGTTATAGGTCTGTTCAGGTTTTCTATTTCTTCCTGGTTCAGTTTTGGTAGTTGATACATCTCTAAGAATGCATCCATTTCTTCCAGGTTATCTAATTTGCTGGCATAGAGTTACTCATAGTATGTTCTTATAATTGTTTGTATTTCTTTGGTGTTGGTTGTGATCTCTCCTCTTTCATTCATGATTTTGTTGATTTGGGTCCTTTCTCTTTTCTTTTTGATAAGTCTGGCCAGGGGTTTATCAATCTTGTTAATTCTTTCAAAGAACTAGCTCCTGGTTTCGTTGATCTGTTCTGCTGTTCTTTTAGTTTCTATTTCATTGATTTCTGTTCTGATCTTTCTTATTTCTCTTCTGCTGGGTTTAGGCTTTATTTGCTGTTTTTTCTCTAGCTCCTTTAGGTGTAGGGTTAGGTTGTGTATTTGAGACCTTTCTTGTTTCTTGAGAAAGGCTTGTATTGCTATATACTTTCCTCTTAGGACCGCCTTTGCTGCATCCCAAAGATTTTGAACAGTTGTGTTTTCATTTTCATTGGTTTCCATGAATATTTTTAATTCTTCTTTAATTTTCTGGTTGACCCGTTCATTCTTTAGTAGGATGCTCTTTAGCCTCCATGTATTTGAGTTCTTTCCAACTTTCCTCTTGTGATTGAGGTCTAGTTTCAAAGCATTGTGGTCTGAAAATAGGCAGGGAATGATCCCAATCTTTTGGTACTGGTTGAGACTTGATTTGTGACCTAGGATGTGATCTATTCTGGAGAATGTTCCATGGGCACTAGAGAAGAATGTGTATTCTATTGCTTTGGGATGGAATGTTCTGAATATGTCTGTGAAGTCTATTTGGTCCAGTGTGTCATTTAAAGTCTTTATTTCCTTGTTGATCTTTTGCTTAGACGATCTGTCCATTTCAGTGAGGGGGGTGTTAAAGTCCCCCACTATTATTGTTTTGTTGTCGATGTGTTTCTATGCTCTTGTTATTAATTGCCTTATATAATTGGCTGCTCCCATGTTAGGGGCATAGATATTTACAATTGTTAGATCTTCTTGTTGCGTAGACCCTTTAAGTAGGATATAGTGTCCTTCCTCATCTCTTATTACAGTCTTTGGTTTAAAATCTAATTTGTCTGATATAAGGATTGCCACCCCAGCTTTCTTTTGGTGTCCATTAGCATGGACACCAAAGTTTTCCACCCCCTCACTTTCAATCTGGGGGTGTCTTTGGGTCTAAAATAAGTCTCTTGCAGACAGCATATCGATGGGTCTTGTTTTTTAATCCAATCTGATAGCCTGTGCCTTTTGATTGGGGCATTTAGCCCATTGACATTCAGGGTAACTATTGAAAGATACGAATTTAGTGCCATTGTATTGCCTGTAAGGTGACTGTTACTGTATATTGTCTGTGTTCCTTTCTGGTCTATATTGCTTTTAGGTTCTCTCTTTGCTTAGAGGACCCCTTTCAAGATTTCTTGTAGGGCTGGTTTCGTGTTTGCAATCCTTTAGTTTTTGTTTTCCTGGAAGCTTTCTATCCATTTTCAATGACAGCCTAGCTGGATATAGTATTCTTGGCTGCATATTTTTCTCATTTAGTGCTCTGAATATATCCTGCCAGTCCTTTCTGGCTTGCCAGGTCTCTGTGGATAGGTCTGTTGCCAATCTAATGTTTCTACCATTGTAGGTTACAGATCTCTTCTCCCGAGCTGCTTTCAGGATTTTTCTCTTTGTCTCTGAGACTCGTAAGTTTTACTATTAGATGTCAGGGTGTTGACCTATTTTTATTGATTTTGAGAGGGGTTCTCTGTGCCTCCTGGATTTTGATGCCTGTTTCCTTCCTCAGATTAGGGAAGTTCTCTGCTATAACTTGCTCCAATATACCTTCTGCCCCTCTCTCTCTTTCTTCTTCTTCTGGGATCCCAATTATTCTAATGTTGTTTCGTCTTATGGTATCGCTTATCTCTCGACTTCTGCCCTTGTGATCCAGTAGTTGTTTATCTCTCTTTTTCTCAGCTTCTTTATTTTCCATCATTTGGTCTTCTATATCACTGATTCTCTCTTCTGCCTCATTTATCCTAGCAGTTAGAGCCCCCATTTTTGATTGCACCTCATTAATAGCCTTTTTGATTTCGACTTGGTTAGATTTTAGTTCTTTTATTTCTCCAAAATGGGTTTCTCTAATAACTTCCATGCTTTTTTCAAGCCCAGCTAGTATCTTTAAAGTGTTGATTCTGAACTCTAGATCTGACATTATACTAATGTCCGTATTGAGTAGGTCCCTGGCAGTCAGTAGTACCTCTTGTTCTTTTTGTTGAGGTGATTTTTTCCATCTTGTCATTTTGTCCAGAGGAGAACAGATTAATGAGAGAACAAAATGCTAACAGGGTAACAACGTCCCCAGAAAATATACTCTAAACAAATCAGAAAAGACCTGAAACTGGGGGAAAAGAAAGGGAAAGAAAGAAAAAGAAAAAGATAAAAACAAACAAAAACAGAACAAAACCAAAAAAATACACCAGAATATGATCAAATATGATCAGGCTGGTGCATAGATCAGTGCCACACACTAGATTTTGGGTGTATTTTGTTCTGATAGAAGAAAGTGCCTCCCAAAATTTTAAAGAAAGAAAAACTTATATATGTACAAAAATAAGGGTTGATATGATGAAGGGATGGAATATGACTGTAAAGATGAAAATTACAAAAAATTTTATAAAAGGAATTGATAAGAAGTTGAAAAAAGAAGAGGATTTTTAAAAAAAAAAAAGGAAAAAAAAGGTAGATAATGTGATCAGGCAGGAGACTAGAACAAAGCCAGATACTGGAGATTTAGGGTATATTTTGATCTGTTAGAAGAAACTGTGTCTCAAAAATATTAAAGAGAGAACAACTTATATATCTATGCCAAAAATAAGGGTAACTACTATGAAGGGATAGAATATGACTCTAAAAATGAATAATAAAAATGTTTTTTAAAAAAGGGATTGATAAGATGTTGGTTGAAAAAGGGAAAAAGAAAAATTAAAAAAAGAAAAAGTTAAAAAAAAAATTAACTTTGAAAGACTAAAGAATCATGGTTAAAAAAAGCCATGGATTCTATGTGCAGTATTCCCCTAGCGCTGGAGTTCTGCCATTCTCATTGATGGGTAAACTTGGTCTTGGCTGGCTGTTCTTGCTGATCTTCTGGGGGAGGGGCCTGTTGCTGTGGTTCCCAAATGTGTTTGCCAGAGGTGGAATTGCCCCGCCCTTGCCGGTCTGGGCTAAGGAATCTGCTCGGGTTTGCTCTAGGGAGCTTTTGTACCCTGCAAGCTTTCCGTACAGCTTTGGAGGATGAGAGTGAAAATGGCGGCCTCCCAATCTGCCCAGAGGAGCCAAGAACTTTGGGCCCTACTCCCCAGTGAGCCCCCAGAGAAAAGCAGTCAATCACTCCCGTCTCCCCGGTATCCGGCCACACTCTGTACTCACCTGGCTTGTGACCTAATGTCTCTATCTCTGTCATCTGACCCCGTGTGGAGTCTCCAAACCCAGCAGATCCCTGCGGTGTGCTCCTGTGCTGCTCCTCCCGGGGGAGGAAGGGGAGTCTCCCCGGATCTGCCACTTGTTGGGTCCCTGCTGGAGGAGCAGTGGCCCGACTGTGCCCCAGAGTACAGTTTATGGCAGCCCCGAGCTGAGAGCCCGCGCCTTGGCCCCATCTCTGCAGCCGGCTTCCCCACTCCGATACCTGGGAGCTCTGCCTCACTCAGGCACCCCTGGTCTTTCTGTGACCCCGAGGGTCCTGAGACCACACTGTCCCGCAAGGGTTCCACCCCCCGCTTAGCCACTGGAGTGACGTCGCTCAGTGGAGCCGACTTCTGAAAGTTCCGATTTTGTGCTTCCCGGCTCTACCACTTGCCAGAAGCGGCCGACAGAGACCCCTCCCCCACTGGCTATCCTCCCGAATATCGCCTCGGGTTCACTTCTCCGCACGTCCTACCTTCCAGAAAGTGGTCGCTTTTCTGTTCAGAGAGTTGTTGCTATTCTTTTCTTCGATCTCCTATTGAGTTTGTAGGTGTTCAGAATGTTTTAATCCCTATCCAGCTGAATTCCTGAGACCAGGCAAACTCCAGGTCTCCTACTCTTCCGCCATCTTGCTCCGCCCACTGACCCTCCAGACATTACTCTTTGATCATGGATGCATTTCAGCTGTTGTGACTCAGCCTTAGACTCCTTCTCAATACAACAATATACTGACCACTGCCAACAGTTGGGAACTGGCCTACAAATGAAATCTGTGTTATGTTTGTCTTAAGGCCGTGGTGAAGTACAGGGTAATGGGCAATGGACAAGAAATTGTGGATAATTATGACTAATCCTTGTGTTGCTTCATGATAGGGATATCAGCAGTTCTCTCATAATACTCATAAATACTACATGAGTATCAGAGCTATTGCTGCCAAAAGTGTTTTGTTTTGTTTTTCAGTTTTTCTACTGTTATTTCTACTGTTACTATTCTCGCATAATGTAGTACAAAAATGCAGTACAACATCCAGAATGCAAAGGTTTTTGCTTTTGGGTTTTTTTCCCCCATGAGTGTATAGCAGCTGAAGATACATATTTTTAAATTATAGTTTTCTAATCACATTTTTTATTAACATATAATGTATTACTTGTTTCAGGGGTACAGGTCTGTGATTCATCAGTCTTACACAGTTCACAGCACTCACCATAGCACATACCCTCCCCAATGTCCATCACCCAGCTACCCCATCCTTCCCATCCTCCTCCACTCCAGCAACACTCAGTTTGTTTACTGAGATTAAGAGTCTCTTATGGCTTGTCTTCCTCTCTGGTTTCGTCTTGCTTCATTTTTCCCTCCCTTCCCCTATGATCCTCTGTCTTGTTTCTCAAATTCCTCATATCATTGAGATCATATGATACTTGTCTTTCTCTGATTGACTAATTTTGCTCAGCATAATACCCTCTAGTTCCATCCACATCATTGCAAATGGCAAGATTTCATTTTTTTTGATAGCTGCATAATATTTGATTGTGTATATATACCACATCTTCTTTATCCATTCATCTGTTGATGGATATCTAGGCTCTTTCCATAGTTTGGCTATTGTGGACATTGCTGCTATAAACATTGGGGTGCACGTGCCCCTTTGGATCACTACATTTGTATCTTTGGGGTAAATACCCAATAGTGCAATTGCTGAGTCATAGGGTAGCTCTGTTTTCAGCTTTTTGAGGAACCTCCATACTGTTTTCCAGAGTGGCTGCACCAGCATGCATTCCCACCAACAGTGTAGGAGGGTTCCCCTTTCTCCGCATCCTCGCCAGCATCTGTCGTTTCCTGACTTGTTAATCGTAGCCATTCTGACTGGTGTGATGTATCTCATTGAGATTTTGATTTGTGTTTCCCTGATGCCCATTGATGTTGATCACTTTTTCATGTGTCGGCCATTTGGATGTCTTTGCAGAAATGTGTCTGTTCATGTGTTCTGCCCATTTCTTGATTGGATTCTTTGTTCTTTGGGTGTTGAGTTTGGTAAGTTCTTTACAGATTTTGGATACTAGCCATTTATCTGATATGTCATTTGCATATATCTTCTCCCATTCTGTCAGTTGTCTTTTGGTTTTGTTGGCTGTTTCCTTTGCTGTGCAGAAACTTTTTATCTTGATGAAGTCCCAATAGGTTGGCAAACCAGGGCCTATGGACTACATCTGCCTCATTTATCCTAGCAGTTAGAGCCTTCATTTTTTATTGCACCTCATTAATAGCCTTTTTTATTTCAACTTGGTTAGAGTTTAGTTCTTTTATTTCTCCAGAAAGGGATTCTCTAGTATCTTCCATGCTTTTTTTAAGCCCAGGTAGTATCTTTATAATCGTCATTCTGAACTCTAGTTCCGACATCTTACTAATGTCCTTATTGAGTAGGTCCCTGGCAGTCGGCACTACCTCTTCTTCTTTTTTTTGAGGTGAGTTTTTCCGTTTTGTCATTTTGTCCAGAGAAGAATAGATGAATGAGAGAACAAAATGCTAAAAGAGTTTAACGACCCCAGAAAAAATATACACTTCCAGAAAGTGGTTGCTTTTCTGTTCATAGAATTGCTGTTATTCTTTTCTTCATTCTCCTGTTGCGTTTGTAGGTGTTCAGAATGGTTTGATAACTATCTAGCTGAATTCCTGGGACCAGACAAAATTTAGGTCTCCTACTCCTCTGCCAGCTTGCTCCCGATCCCATCTCCTGATCACATTTTAATCACACCAATGTAGCAATCTTTAGAAGCATGGGGAAGGTGCCACTTAAATGTAAATGATTTAGTTAATTATTGTAGAAAGTACTATGGAACTTGGTTGTTTTGTTGCCCTGGAAACACCGGCTCAGTATTCCATGTATATTTTGAACCATCTAATTACTTGTAATAACATTTTGACTACTTGACTACTTCACTGTTAGATGAGATTCTTTTATATCTGATACATATTTTATTATGTAGTGATTTTACACATTCTCTCAGTGGCCAGCCATTTTATCTCTGCACTGTTTTTAGCACAAAAAGATTTTTTTAAAAGTTTGTAGGATAAGGAGCAGGATATAATCCCTTTCTGATTATATTGTGATAAACTTTTCTCTCTATGATATATGTTGTAAGCGGAGCCTTGTTTCACTCAGAAGACAGTAAAAAACATATGTGTGATTATCTTAGGAGTCAGTAGATAAAAAGGAGAAATAAAACAGTAGGGAAAACAAAAATCAGTGCCTGGAAAACTGGACATATAACTTAAGAAATATGTGATGGGAAGATACTCTTCAGGCTTTCCTGTATCGTCATACCAGAATGGATTCCAAGTGACTAAAGATTTAAATTTAAAAACTGAAACCATCTTAGTATGTGAAAATATAATAGGCAAATGTTTGTAATCTTGACACATAGAGACCTTTCTGAACGTGACATAAATATCTAAAATCATACAGTAAAAGACAAGAGATTTGTTCATAAGAACGTTTAAAAAGTAAAATACAAAATTCCTTAATCTAAGTAATATGATGCAAAAAATAAGAGTAATTAGGGGTGCCTGGGTGGCTCAGTTGTTAAGCATCTGCCTTCGGCACAGGTCATGATCCCAGGGTCCTGGGATCGAGCCCCGCATCAGGCTCCCTGCTCATCAGGAAGTCTGCTTCTCCCTCTCCCACTCCCCCTGCTTGTGTTCCCTCTCTTGCTGTGTCTCTCTCTGTCAAATAAATAAATAAATAAATAAATAAATAAATAAATAAATAAATAAATCTTCTTAAAAAATGAGTAATTAAAACATTAGTTCTTATATTAATAAACTTAATAATTCTAAATTATAAGTAAAATAGGAAGGTAAACATTCAGTAGAAAAGAAGTACAAAGGCAGTTCTAGAAACAAGGAATACCCAGTAAGCATATGAAAATATGTTCAGCCTTACCACTAAGTAAAATATGCAAATAAATAACATAATGAAATACTTTTTGTCTGTCATCTTGAGGATGATTAAAAGTTGAGCAGTATTCATTCTCATAGCAACAGATATTCTTAACAAACTTTAATTGGTACTTTTTGGAAATAATTTATCCTAAGGAAAAATTTGTACATAGGTCAAGAAAATTAGCTATAGTTTTGTTTTTAAAAGTGAAATATGCCCAGTATTAGATTAGTTAAATGACTAGAGGATTGGTTAAAGAAACAGTGGAAAACTAGCTCTTGGTCATGAGAATTCAGATGATTTTTACTTCTCTGTACTTCTATACTGATTGAATTTACAAGAAAATTACTACATTTATATCAGAAAAGATAGTTTCTTGCAATTAAAAAAAAAAAAGGCTTTCAAATGCAGTCTTGTAAAGAAGCCACTGGAGGGGTGCCTGGGTGGCTCAGTCGTTGGGTGTCTGCCTTCGGCTCGGGTCGTGATCCCAGGGTCCTGGGATCGAGCCCCGCATCGGGCTCGCTGCTCAGTGGGGAGCCTGCTTCTCCCTCTCTCTCTCTGCCCACCCCCTCCTCATGTTCTCTCTCTCTCTCAAATAAATAAATAAAAATCTTAAAAAAAAAAAAAAAAAAAGAAGCCACTGGAGGAATTAGACTTTTAAACTGTGGTAGAACAGAGGCTAAGAGATATTCAGGAGGTCTGGTAGTAGAATTCAGATCATGGAATTTGGTGATCTTAAGTGATCTTAGATCAATGAAGATTAAGAATACAGGAAATTTAAACAGAAGTGAAAGGCAGAAGATAAAGTAGTTATTTTTAGTTCTGAATGTGGTGTCTATGAAGAGCCTGTGTGAGACCAAATGGAGATGTCCAGGAAGCAATTGAAATGTGTCTGCAGCTATGGGCCATATTTGGCCTTGAGATATATAGATTCAATGGTTATTTGCATCTAGGTAAGCTATTTTATTACCTACATTTCTACCCAACATCTTTTTGGTCATTGAAATCATGAAAACAAAATGGTTCATATTCAGCCTTGATCCTAGAGGCAAAATGTGTTGTCTCCCTTTACTTGCTAAGCCTCTAAAACCAAAAATCAGAACATAGTAGGCTTCTTTATATCACACAATACACATCAGTGCATTTTTGGAACAGCAGGTCCATTCACTTAGATTCGTGACCTTTCCTACCAGCTTCTCTGGTCAGGTTTCTTTGATGTCATCTGTGTTTGAGAGGTTGTTCAAAATAGTGTGATTTACAGAGCTGGAAACTATAAGAGAGAAGGAATAAAAGATTTTCCCAGAGACACATAGTCATTTGTAATAGGGTACAGTTATATAAAAATTCCACCAAAATACATTACAATTATAAATAGCATTTGGTGGGGGTAGGGAATCAAAGCCCAAGTTTCATGTACATGGGATACCTTATGGTGGTTGAGTTTTCTTCCTGTCAGTGGTATGTAGATGACATATAGTTGCACATCTATTTTACTTATCTGTTGTACTTATATTTGTATTTCTTTAGGAAATCATCTTAGGGACTGCCTTTAAATCCTGAGGTTACCAAGAATGGCATGTCTGGTTGTTCTGTAGAGGACATACCACAGCATCTTGTAAGAATAGTATTACCTTCTGATGATGAATGGATGAATACATTAGACTTCAAGGAGTCTCTTAATGTTTTCTAATTATTCTTGAGATCTGATAACAGAGCATGAGTCAGCATAGAGGTGTTGAGTACAGAATGGGTGGGCATTTTATGAGAAAATGAGCATTGCTATAGACTCATTTAAGGTTCACGTGGGCAAATGCCTAAAATCAGAGCACATGGAATACTCCTTCCTCAGTGAGGCTTCTTTCTGAACCACTTCCACTCCCCCTCACCTGTACATTTCTGCAGTCATGCCCACTACAATGCTAAATGCCTTCGGATAGCTGGGAGAAAAGAGGGCAATACATGAAGTCTCAGTTAATATAATTTACATAATGAAATTGTCAAAGAGCTCTTGATCATGTTTGCCTTATCATTGCAAGCTCATTTTTTTGTAATGAAGAAGGTGAAGGGGTTGAATGGATAAGTAGAAGCGTCCCTTAACAGCTCTACAATATTCTCACAATAGGATGTCTTGCCACTAAGTGAGCATGGGACCTTTCTCCTCTTAAATTTTATTTTAAGTCGCTATCTACCCCTCCCCTTAAATTTTATTTTACCTCTTCATTTATTAATACCTTTAGGTAATTAAATTTTTGGAATGGGTGTAGCTGTGCTTCTAGAATGTAAGGTGCATAGTATTCCACTTGATAGCATTTTTTTATGTGTGAGTATATGTATAAATATGAATGGGAATGAAACACATAATTCCATTATGCATGGAATATATCAGATATACACAGATATACCTGTCTGATCTCATTAGATGCATTATGGTCATTAAAGAGATGTAATAGCAAATGGTGACATTTGATTGTCGTTAGTGAATAATAGTGGAAATTCTAGGGCTGGGGTAACTTACTAAACATCTAGTTATAATATTGCATTCCAGGATCAGGGAGAAAGGCCAATGACTTTCATTCAGTCAAATGATTTTATCTCTAATTTCTGAAAATGACAAGTTTTCTAGCCAAAAGCTCCTTTTCCTAAAGGGTAATCTTAATTGGAATAGCACCTCCTATGTCATTGTTGATACCCTGATTGGAGCATTAAAAAGCCCCAGTCTTTTTGGTAGAAAGTTAATACAAATTTTACCGTAAAATCTACCTGATTAGAGGTGCCTGGCTGGCTCCATTGGTAGAGCGTGCGACTCTTGATCTTGGGGTCCTGAGTTCAAGCTCCACATTGGACATAGAGCTTACTTAAAAATATAAATAAAATAAAATGTTGTCACAAATAAAATTTTTTAAAATAAATAAAATCACCTGATTATAGTATCAGGCAGTATAGCTCAGTGGTCAAGAGCTCTGGAGTCAGACTGTCTGGGTTTAAATCCTGGCCTTGTTTCATCCTAACTGCGTGACATTGGGGAAATTGTCTAACCCTTTGATGTTGAGGTTCCTCATCTGTAAAATGGAGATAGTAGCATACTTACGCTACATAGAGCTGTTTCGACACATAAATGAAATAATCTTTAGGAAGTGGAAAAATGTAAGAGTTCAAAAACTGAGCACTCTTTTGTTACTGAACACATCGTGTCGGTGTTGTCATCTGAGTGCCTAGAGAGAGAAGAGCTGTCAAGGCATGGCCCTGGGCCACAGGAAAGTCCTGTTATTCGTGAGTGTCATACCAGAGACAGATGGGTACCGAACTAATATATAGGCATTAGCCTTTTGTCCATGTCTGCTGTCCTTATTTCAGATGTATATGTGTTTAGTGAATGCATATCAATAAATGTATTACATTATCGGTATGAAAGATAAGCTCTTCTTTACAGAGCTACTAAATCTCACATATTTATTTGATTCAGTGAGTAAAAATGACCTTCACATTCTTGGCGGCAGGCGCTTCTCTAAAGCAAAGGACAGTGGTAGCCAGAAAGCACAAGATTATTAAACATATGCAACAGTCCTGATTGTTGAAAGACCCGAATTCACTGAAGTATAATTTTTAACTCAACCCTTTGGGTTTTTATTATCCCTTGAATTGGTACAAAATAAAATACACCTAATGACATGGCTTGTGTGTAATGTCACATCCTGTGTGGCATTTGCAAGGAATGAAAAGTTCAGTTACATGCACTGGGAAGCGGGTGCTGTCGGGTGCCGTATTGCTGTATTGTGCCATCATGCCTGCGGGTCTCCACAGTGTGCAAAGGAAGAGATCTTGTTCCTTGTTCTAATGCGGTACCGTATTCAGTACAGTCTGACAGTTTCCTATCTCTGTTAGACGGTGGCTCTCCTCCTTACATACAAAGTAGGGGGGGTCCATGTATGGGGGAAATGGCGTTAACTTTGAACCCTAAGGATAATAAGTACAGGTGGTCATTATATTCCCCCTTTCTCCGGTTCCCTTTTTTTTTTTTTTTTTAAGATTTTATTTATTTATTTGACAGAGAGACAGAAGAGCACAAGCAGAGGGAATGGCAGAGGGAGAGGGAGAAGCAGGCTCTGCACTGAGCAGGGAGCCTGATGCAGGACTTGGTCCCAGGACCCTGGGATCATGACCTGAGCCAAAGGCAGACATTTAACCATCTGAGCCACCCAGGTGCCCCCCATTCCCTTTTCTTTTTCCCCTCCCTTCTGATACATAGAGATCTCTCTCCATGCCAATATGCCAGGAAGCTGGGCTATGGCATCAGCTGTTGACACAGAAATGCCTTGGTGCTTCAGCCTGAGCTAGATCGTTCCTGTTTTACTGGTTTCATAGTTTTGTGAGATCCATTCTCCTAGCTTCTTGACCCTTCACATATAGAGAAAACTTTTTTTTTTTTAAATCATCAGAGCAGAGAAAGTTCTGTGAGTATGGCTGAAGTTTCATCTTTTAAGACCTTGTTGCAATATTACATAATTTTCAACCTGCTTCTGAATTTTCTACCTTCTTGAAAGAGAATTTGCCAAGCTTGATTTAACTTCGTTTCCTTTTTCTAGTAATCCTGAATAATGTTGTCACGTGTGATTATCCTTTTTTCCCCCAGAAAAGAGAAAGAAGGAATATTACAATTTAGGGACCTTGTCTTAATATTTTTTTAACACTTAGCATACCATCCACATATTGGGGGGGTCTTAATATATGTGCACAGATGTTTTCAATAAAATATTTTAGATTGAACAAATAATAGCACTGTGATTTATTTTGGGCCTTTGTTGAAGGATATTAGAGTTAATGGGGCTGTTAAAGGGCTGTTCTCTGATCTAGCTTTTGTTTTGCAATTTACTGAAGCAGAAATCCAGAGAGTTAAGTGTCTTCCTCAAGATGTGTTCTTTTTTTTTTTTTTTAAAGATTTTATTTATTTATTTGACAGAGACACAGCAAGAGAGGGAACACAAGCAGGGGGAGTGGGAGAGGGAGAAGCAGGCTTCCCGCCGAGCAGGGAGCCCGATGCGGGGCTCGATCCCAGGACCCTGGGATCATGACCTGAGCCGAAGGCAGACGCTTAACGACTGAGCCACCCAGGCGCCCCTCAAGATGTGTTCTTTAAGCAGAGGATATTACTGCTGAAATACATTTGAATGTTTGAAATACATTTTCTTTCCATCGTTGCTTTCAGATTACTGTACAATCCATTGACTAGTTCACAGAGATCAAATGGCTTATAGAAGTCTTCTGACTTCTGACAGGTTGAACATAAGGTCTTAGTTCTATTCCTTATAAAACCTCTATAAACATGACAATAAAAGTTTAAAAAAAAAGACAAAAATCTAAAAAATAAAGAGAACAGAAAACAATAGGAACAAAATTTTGAAAATTATAAAATAGTTGGACAAGAGGTAACACACTTAGCAGAAAGAGAAAGCTACCACTGAAGCTGGCCGGCCGGAGGAGAAATTTGGTTGCAAGAGCATCTATACCATAGGACCCTAGAAAGACTCATAAAGAAAAAGCAGCAAGGGATGAGGATTGATTGAAAGTTTTCAGAAGTAGTGAAATACCCAGATTGTTTCTCTCCAACCCTAGCAGAAGACTGGTAGTTTTCTTTCTGGAGAGACTGAACCAGAAGGACTCTGGACTTGGCGATGTAAGGATTATTATCCCTCTCAGGGAGGAGCCCGGAGGAGTCCTCTCTGGGGACACTGAACAACCCAAGAGAAAAGACCTGGACTGGGGCGTGGGTTGGGGGGGGGGTTACCCAACAAAATAGCCCTGTCAGTCTACCCTGGCATAAGAACCTATTGTCTTCACTTCTACATTCCTCTCATGATATGAACATCCTGCTGTGCCAAGTGTAATTCTAGTGTTCAGAGTGACACATTTTTTTGTAAAGCAGGCTATCTAAATGAAGCTAACTACTGATGCTCAACAGCAACCAGTAGTCTTTTTCAAACACTGTAGTAAAAATAAAAACCACCTGTTGGCTTTATTGCAAGCTCTCAGGCTAGATTTTTATCCTTTTCAGTTTTCAGTTTCCTACTCTGTAAAAACGAAAAAGTATAAAGTACTGAGGATAATGCACATAGGAAATGTTCAGTACTTTTTAATTAGTGATACTGTTATTTTGATCCTTCTCATCATTCTCAGTTACAGTTAGATGAAGATTTTGCACAAACTGGTTCAGGAAAAGGAAGCTTCCCTTCAGTATGATTTTTTTTTTTTTTTTTTTTTTTAAGAGATCTAGGAGTGCCTGGGTGGCTCAGTTGGTTGAGTGTCTGACTCTTGGTTTTGGCTCAGGTCATGATATCAAGCCCCATGTTGGGCTCCGCACTCAGCGGGGAGTCTGCTTGAGATTATCTCCCTCTCCTTCTGCCCCTCCCCCTTTCATGCTCACTCTCTTTCTCTGTCTTTCTGTCTCAAATAAAATCTTTAAAAAAATTGGGCGCCTGGGTAGCTCAGTTGGTTAAGCGACTGCCTTCGACTCAGGTCATGATCCTGGAGTCCCTGGATCGAGTCCCGCATCAGGCTTCTGCCTCTGACCCTCCCCCCTCTCATGTGCTCTCTCTCTCTCTCATTCTCTCTGTCTCAAATAAATAAATAAAAAAAAATCTTAAAAAAAAAAAATCTTTAAAAAAATTTAAAAATTAAATTTAAAAAGATCTAAATATTCAAAAAAAGCAAGCTTCTCAGTGTGTTGCACCCTTTTATAAATACTCATTCATTCATTCCTAAAAATATAGTTAGTACAAGTATTGCTAATAAATCAGACTTTCTAGACTTGCATGGGATTATGGGAAATCTTAGAGATGATCAAATACTGTGGCCACCATAGCAACAGCTATTCTTTCTCTCATTTTTTGAGCCTAGCTTAACATAGGATCCTAAAACACAGTTATTGGTTGTATTCACAATTTTTTTAACTTGAAAAAAACTATTGTATATTTGTTTTCATAGATATTCCATTAACTCAGTGGCCCTTTGCTGTCATGTGGTTGCCATCAGCTGCTTTGCCCAGGTTGTGAAAGGGCTGATGGCTCCATCTGGGTTGCAGGCAGGAATGGGAGCTTTCAGCCTTAAAGTCTTTTTGGGTTACTAGTAGTGCATAAAAGATGGAAAAGAGGGTTCTTGGCTTCTAGGGGGTGCGGTGCGGCAGATGGGTGGGCAAAGATTACAGGCTGGGACAGCAGCTTGCTCAGCAGCAAATGCATTGCCTCTCTTGCTCTTTTCCTTTACTTCCTAGGCTTGGATGGGTGGCATGCCCCATATAGATACCTTTTTCCTTCTCTGAGATTCTGCCCCAAGCGTAGATCAAGAGCCACGAGCAGTGCTTGGCAACTTCTCTTTTGAGTGGTTCAGTTTATCTTCGGTAGATATTCACACTCCTTAGTTATTGAGTCCAGCCAGACAGAGGCTGGTGGGCACTGAACCAACAGAGGACTCAAGGCATAATCTCTGTTGTGTTGTAACTCTGGCTTGCCAAGGTTGTGAAACCAGTCCAAGAGTAGAAGAGCAGTAATAGGTAAATTAACTCCTTACTAGGTCATCTCCTGACTCCCATCTCTCTGCCGAGACCTTTTTCTATCATAAGATCAGAAACCCTACTACCAGTCATCAGACTGACTGGCACACCCCTGAACTGGTTGGCTTTGAGCCTTTGTGATTGTGGAAGGCCTCTCTGTTCTCCCCTCTGGTTCGCCTTCCGGCTCCTCCTTTGAGATTGTTTTTAGAGGAATGAGGCACACGGGACACTTCACCCTCTTACTGACCCTGTCCTTCCTACTGTATCCATCCCAGTTGGCTGATGATAGGTATTTGCTGCTGGTGTGTGCCCAGCACTATGCAAGTCACAGCCCAAGTGGAGGGAATCGTCAGTGGAGTTCACATTTAACTCTGTGTCCTTTTGCATGTGGCTACTGCCAGCTGCTCTGTCCAGCCTGTCGGAAAGGGCTGTGTGCTGGCCATTGTTTCAAGGAGTTTACACGTCCAACCTCCTCAATGCTCGTATCAATCCAGAGTTGTGCCATGTGAGGTGCTGACTTTTACTCATTTTACAGATGGCATCCTCAGGTTTAGAGTCAGTTTCCTGGGGGTTGTAAAGTAGGAATGAAGACCACCTGATGCCAAATCTTGTGTCTTAACTACTTCTCTACTCCCACAGGCAGTTATGCCACAGGCCTTAGTCTTAGGAATGAAACATATTTAAAGCAAATAGTGAGCAGTACCAGACAGAATGCCATCAAGTGCTATATCAAATAGACTAATAATAATATTTGTTTTTGTGCATATTTGTACTCTGCTTGGTTCCATAGAGGATTAAAAGTTGTCAAAATACTTACCTAATTCTCCTTTGATTTTCAAAGTAACCTTGTCGTGATTAAGGTATTTTCACCTCTATTTTATAGATGACAAAACTGCTTCTCAGGTTGATTTAACCAAGTCAGCGAGTTAGGGCAGGGTTCCAATCAAATGCAGAGCAACAATCACCTTGTCAGGGATTTTCCTGGTGGTGATGCTGATTAATTTCCACGGTAAAAGTGGCATCTGATCCCACCTTTTATCTGAGATATAATTTTGTCGCTTCTGTCCCTACTCTTCTGCCCCTGGCAAAACACACAATGCTGTGGTTTGGCTGGCTCAGTTCTCTATCAGACAGGCCTTGAATGCAGAGTTAAAAGGCACATACATGTACCTTAAATTGGATTTATCCCTAGGTGATAAAGGTATAAAAACATGTACGAGTGTGATGGACACCAACGTTATTCCTCGGAAAGTAGCAGCAGAAGGGTACAGAAGGGTACAGAAACCACATTATTCCACATCTCTGCCAGGAGACCCTGAAAGATTGAGTGACTTCCCAAAGTCAAACAGCTAGTTCAGGGCAATTTAGATTTATTTATTTTAGAGAATGTGCATGGGAGTGGGGAGAGGGGCAGAGTGAGAGAATCTTCAAGCAAACTCTCCGCTGAGTGGGGAGTCCGACTTGGGGCTTGATCCCACGACCCATGAGGTTACTACCTGAGCTGAAACCAAGAGTCAGACGCTCAACCAACTGAGCCACCCAGGCAGGTACAGCTTTTATATCTGTAACACTTTATTTCTTACATATATCCAAAGAAAACAAACAGAAAAAGACATACTAAGAAGAGGAGAGGAAAGTTGGATTCACTTCTCTTCTGAGAGCCAGTTTTTGAAAATTTAGTATCAGGGTGTTATGAAATAATCAGTGTTAAGTAAATGAGGACTTGCATTGATGGTAATGAATTAACCTAAGCTTGTTTCAGATGCTCACAAAATACTTGTGTTTTGATAATCCCAATCTAACGTCACTGAAGGCAAGGAGTATATGTGTTTATCTCTGTCACCTAGTGCCCAGCGTAATATCTTAATTCATGGTAGGTTGGTGGATGAGCACATGGAGAAGAGAACAGCTTTGCCAACACCAAATTCTCCATTCTGTTATAATAAGTGACTCCATATAAGTACCCAAGTAAAACTCTTCTCTCTCTAGTTCGACATTCAACTTTTCCTTAACGTTACTTCTCTTTTTATTTAAAAAAAACCCAAAAAACAAAAAACTAGCTCTCTTGCTTTTTTTGCCTAAAATTAGGGAAGGAAAAATTGTGCCTGTTGACTGGAGGCTGCAAGCATTATAGCAGCCATGTACAGATGGATAGCCTCCAGCTACCACAATTGAAATTCCACTTAATGGGCACTCATAAAGGACAAGCTCCTGCCCCTTCCAGCTCACTGTAATCGTCCAGCATATGAGCTAATGATGTCTCTGAAGCTTGGGAAGTGGAGGTATTTTCATAGTTCATTTCTCTCTCCTCTCCCACAAAGCACACCCATAATCTGACACATGATCAATGGGACCAGCCCTTTTTAGGATGCAGAAGATGCTTCCCTGCGTCTGTGGCTCACAGTGGCAAACAATAGAGACTTCCACAATGATATTTTGCCTCCCTGGTGTTCAAACTTCTTCAGTTAAGCCTGTCTGGAATCTTTTTAACTATTATCTATCAAAGCTGCTTGCTTTTTTTTTTTTTAATAAAAGGGGTGGGAGGGTGGAACCAAAGAGGAAAGACTGTATCTTTGCCAAGATGCTCTCTCTGCTTTCCCTATGAGTCATACTTAGAGAAGCAGAGGGACTTTGGAAAGCTGCCTGCAGTCACATTGAAACAGCTCTCCTGGCACTTTTAGACATTTTAAAAAATTTTCTCAGGGAATAAAGATGTTTTTCAAATTGTTCATTCCCTCCTTTTGGGCCAGCGTGAGAGCTTTTGTTTAGCTATAGCATGGTGGTTTTATGGAAGATTTACCAGCCAGAACAGTTGAACCCAGATCTTTGTATTTGGTGTATTACTAAAGACTGAGCTCTTCGCTGTTCAAAATTTGTAATCGTTCTTTCTTACAATTATCTTATTAAAAGGAATTGTCTCAGACCCATAGCATTCCTGTGGAGTTAAGTTTGCATTTGGCACATTCTTAAGCATTTTCTTATATATTATGTTTGTTTGTAGAATTTCAAATATTCAGGCTTTTTTTTTTTTTAAAGTTTGGCTTTAGTATGGTAGGGCTAGCCCAAGCTAAATAAGGGAGCTGCTTAATAAATGTAGCCATCCTGATTTTAAACATTTGGCAGCACAAGAAAAAAGAAGGGTCACCTTAATTTTCCTACTTACCTTCATATATAAATAAGGGTTTGGTTTTGTTTTGTTTGTTTTGTTTTGTTTTCTAAGTGTTAAAGCTTCCTGAAAACCAGTTGCACTGACAAATCTAAATCTGTTTTTCATATTTTTTTTCTTTTTAGCTATAAAAAGTGATTGTGTCCTGAAAACTTAATATCCTTATGACCACCCCCATCTTACTCCCCCCTTTTTAAAGGGTTCCACTGTTTCTGCTCTAGAAATAACGAGATCATAGGGGGTTTGATACCAAAACTAAGTTATGATTGAATTGTTTGGGTAATTATACCTGCTTAGCAGGAATTTATTTAAGGAGTTGAAGAAAGTAGCAACATACAGAACAATTTGTGTTGTATAGGAAAGTTGCTTTGGATGGCTGACTCTTAGATATAAACTGAATATAATATTCATTGGAGTAGGAAATACTAGTGGAGGGATTAATTGCTAAAAATTTTATTTCCTGCAGAACTTGATCTCTAATTAAAATCGACTTTTGGGACCTTGAGTTCAACTTTAGTGGTTTTATCATTTCATCTTGTAATTTTAGAGGACACTTTGCAAGGTCTGATGCCCCCATAATAATCTATATTGACTGCCCAGACTGGGTAAAATGATGTTCAGCTGGTAGGGGAGTGGAGGATAGTGGAAAAGAGTAGAATCAGCTGTGGACTGAATGATTGTTTATCCTTGAGTCTCTATTCACTTATTTGTATCACTGCCATTTTTCTGGTGTAATAGAAACGTGTAAATGACTGATGTTTTAATGAGTGGATTAAGCGTATTATTCCATAGAGTCATTAACTTTGAGAGCTGGAAGGAGTTTCAGGGGGTCTGGTCCAGTCCACAGTTCCAGTATATTTTGTTTATGTTTTCAAAAATAGTAGCTACTTTGCTTGATAGTTACAAACAGCTTTGCACCTATTGTCTCACATGGTTCTTCATACATTTCTATTAACTGACTGGCCCCTGTGGACATGTGAGTTCATGATCCAGATAATCCTACCTCTTCATTTTACAGTTACAGGAATTGAGACCCTGAAGGATCGAGTGACTTCCCAAAGTCAAACAGCTAGTTCAGGGCAATTCCAGAACTATTTTACAATTTGAGTATTTTTCTCTGAATTCTGCTTCTAAATTTAGAAAAGATGTTATTTGGGTTGTCTGGGTATCTCAGTCAGTTGAATGTCTGACTCTTAATTTTGGCTCCAGTCATGATCTCAGGGTTGTGAAATTGAGCCCCATGTTGGGAGTCTGCTTGAGATTCTCTCCCCCTGCCCTTGCTTGCATGCATGTGCTCTTGTGTGCTCTCTCTCTCAAGTAAATAAATAAATTTTTAAAAAAAGATGTTATTTATTTTTCACTAAGTTAGAGACCTTTGTCAAACTGCAGAGATGCTTTTTTTTTTTTTTAAGATTTTATTTGAGAGAAAGAGATCATGAGCAGGGGGAGGGGCATAGGGAGAGGGAGAAGCAGACTCCCCCTGAGCACTGAGCCAAAGTCGGGGCTCGATCCCAGGACCCTGAGATCATGACCTGAGCCAGAATGAAGAGTTGGTTGCTTAACTGAATGAGCCACCCAAGTGCCCTCAGAGATGCTTTTTAAAGATGTCTTACAAATAAAAGAATTGAGAAGGACTGGTAGAATAATAAGATTGAAGAGTCTAGTTTAGGTCCTGTTACAAACCTAAATCTTTTCATCTCAGTAGACACCAAGATTTTTCATTGATAAAGGAGTTGTACTAGACAATTTCACATCACCCAGTACAGGGCTTGGTAAATAGTAACTTCTCAATAGATAGTTGAGTGAACAGTGGGTTTTGAAGGTCCCTACCAGCACTAAATTATAGATTCTCTAACTGTATATCAGCTTTTCTTCCTTCCCCTATCCCCAGTTTACTTGGCCTAGATGGCTTTTGGAATGTCTTCCAGTCTTAGGTGTCTAAGTTTTTGGTTTAGAACTAGTTAGGGGAGTTCTTTGAACCCACGTATTCTATCTTCTGTCCTCATATTTGTGGCTTCACTCTCCCTTCAATTTGTCTATTCCTGAACTTACTACACTGCAAAAAGATCCATGGACCTGTTTGATGGGAAGGAAAGAGCAGGCAGAGGAAGTAAGGAGTAGGTGGCTTTTCAGAAACCACATTATTCCACATCTCTGCCATCTCTTATCTCCTCCGGCCTCATACAAAAAGAGGTAGCGTTACCTCCTGGCCTCATCTGTTTATAGGTAGGATGATATTTCAAAACTGGAAATGGATTACTGTTTCATTATAAACAATACTCGTGAATTTCAACATACATTATTGGGATTTATACAGTCTTGAGCAGGCCGAGTCACTGTCGCCAAATCATCAAACACCTACTGTTGTAGGACGTGAGAGGATAAAAAAGTTCTCTCCTACCTGTTAAGAGATTGAAAGCTTTATAGGGAAGTCAGTGGAGTTGCAGAAATAGAAACTAGCTGTGAACTTGGGTTGTATAACTGCAGTAAATCCAACCTTACCTTTTGATATAAACGGAGAATCCTTATGGAATTCAGCTTTTCCACGTATTAGAGAATCAGAATGTTGCAAACACCGAGGTGCTTTTTTCCTTCATTAAAAAGAAAATCTGATTCTTAAACCCAGATTAGTGCTGAGCTTCTCTTCCCTCAGAAATACCCCTGAAGAAACCCTCCTACACTGTTGGTGGGAATGCAAACTGGTGTGCAGCCACTCTGGAAAACAGTATGGAGGTTCCTCAAAAAGTTGAAAATAGAGCTACCCTGCTCCCCAGCAATTGCACTGCTGAGTATTTACCCCAAAGATACAAATGTAGAGATCCGAAGGGGCACATGCATCCCAGTGTTTATAGCAGCAATGCCCACAATAGCCAAACTATGGAAAGAGCCTAGATATCCATCAATAGATGAATGGATAAAGAAGATGTGGTGTTTATATATATATACAATGGAATATTATGCAGCCAATCAAAAAAACCAAAATCTTACCATTTGCAACGACATGGATGGAACTAGAGGGTGTTAGGCTAAGCGAAATAAGTCAATCAGAGAAAGACAAGTATCATATGATGTCACTGATATGAGGAATTTGAGAAACAAGACAGGATCATAGGGGAAGGGAGGAAAAAATGAAACAAAGACGAAAGAGAGGGAGATAAGCCATAAGAGATTCTTAATCTCAGTAAACAAACTGAGTGTTGTTGGAGTGGAGGAGGATGGGAAGGATGGGGTAGCTGGGTGATGGACATTGGGGAGGGTATGTGCTGTGGTGAGCGCTGTGAATTGTGTAAGACTGATGAATCACAGACTTGTACCCCTGAAACAAATAATACATTATATGTTTATAAAAAAAAAAAATACCCCTAAAGGAATCCATAATCTCACACACAAATACACATATAAATCTGCTCAACATCAGCTTAATTCTTCCCTGCTTTTTTTTTTGCTGGTGTGCTTCATCCCCTGGGCCAGCAGCCTTTGCCTGCTCATTTCTTTTGTGGCAGACTTAATCCTGACAACTTTACTAAGCCAAGAATAGTCTAGAAATTCTGATTTTTATGCCTTTGTTTTTCTCCGTTTTGTTTCTCACCTTCCCCTTCCTCAGAACTATTCATGTGTACACCCTGCCAGTGATTAATAAATATGTGATTTTCCTGTCTTAGTCATTATATTATTCATGATTTTGCAGAAGTTTGTCTGAAGTTCCTAGCCAAACTATAGAAGACATCAGGCAATGTTTGCATCTTTTTAAAACTGGCTCATTTATTGTTCATAGATTTCCTACCGAAAACCGAAAATATTTCCCTTATCTCTGCCTAAACCAAGCCAGTTCCCACAACTTTCTGTGCTTTTATAAATAGGACTGGTTCCAAGATCCAATTTTTCTCAATTTCCTGTTCCTCGCTAAAAGAACTTCCTGTTCCTCCCTTTAGCCTCCCCTTGCCCTCCAGTGACAGTGTCTCAGGTGTGAAGCTAACCTGTGTCCAGCTTTAAAGTAGCTGAGGAGCCCCTTCTGGGTGCAGTTTCATAGCCAGCCATTTTCTGCTTTTAGGACCATCACAAGCAAGGAAGCACCCCAGCAATCACTGTAAATATATTTTCTTCTCCCATTCTCCAACAAATAATCTTCCCCTGTCATCCACATGCATCACCTTTTGGAGGCTGATAAAAATGGCGTTCCAGGCTTCAGACAAAGAACAGCTGGTTTCATTCTGGTTGGCTTCTTACCTTTAAATACCTTGAGAGAAAGAACAATAGAACAGAGTCAGTCTATAAGTGTTCTTTCTACATCAGAAAGGGAGAGATACCATCTTTAAGATTGGAGTTCAAGGAAATTGAGGACTAGAATATGGATCACCTGGCACGGGGTAGCTATTTGGTACTTACTTCATGAATAAAAAATATGTTTCCTAGATGGAGAAAGGTCCATCTGGCAAAACAATAACCAGGTCAGAGAGAAGAGAAAGAGATAATAATTTGGGGCCATAATTATCTTACTTGTCATTACTTTCTTCCTATTCCGTAAAAGGACATGGAAAATGGAGTATTTCTCCTACTTCCTGATATGTCATACCACTGTGTTTTCAGGTGAAATGCTAATAACCTCATTTTTAAGCCTCGAGTCTGACAAATTTAGACTTTGATATCTAACGAGTCCCTCTGTTATCCATCTTCACTTCAAAAAATGTGTTATTATGCTGCATTTATTTAGCACTTCACATTTGCAAAATTCTATGCCTGTGTTATTCTCTACCAAAAATCCACTTACTTACCACCCTTTTTAGAATGGCAAACAAGGATACCAGAAGGTCTTATGCAAACTGGGTTTTAATTTTTTTCAAATTCTTTTTGGAAATTGGCAGGATATGAATTATAAACTAACTGATAGAAATTGTAGTTTTATTACCGTATTTGCTTTCCTCTCATAAATTAATCACTGTGGGGTTAGAAAAAGACTTGAGGTTATGTATATAAAATTGGCTTAAATTGACCAGCAAACCATAGAGAGGTTAACTACAAAGGAGGCATTAATGAGTTTTTAGGGGTGACAGAACTGTTCTTACATCTTGATTGTGGTAGTGATTACACAACTGGACACTTACAGACCCATACATTGAAAAGTATGAATCTTACTGTTTGTACATTCTGTCCCTGTAAGCCTGTCCTTTAAAAAAGAAAAAAGTATTAGAACTTGAAAATAAACATTTTTTATCTGCTTCATGAGGGAGATAATGAATTCACTGCAGTGGTTGAGCCCAAACTGGTTGACCATATGAGGGAGGAGCATTTCAGAGCAGGTTATTGCTCCTGGTGCTTCTCTTAGTGCACAGTTGGGACATGTTTGCTGAAAGTTAAAATTACCTGAAGTTCCTCTGTAAGAATAAGACTCTGGGATCTCAAGGGCAAGCAAGAGTTTTAAAATCTACAATACTGTGTCTTTATTATCAGTTCCTTTATCAGACCCTACCCCTTTTTCAAACACTTGACTAAAATATAATCGTCATGAGAAAAATTCTCAAAATTTGATTTTATTTACGGGTTTTTTTGGGGGGGCGATTAATAATTGATGAAAGCAGAATTTCCAGAAGGTTGCAAAAGAAAGTAATTATCCTTTTAGGATGAGAAAGTCAGCAGTGATTGAATCAGATTCTGGTTTAAACAGTCACACGACACCATTTCTACCCTTTGGTTCTAGTTCAGGGAAGTGCTCGGGCCTTTTAATAATTACACACTTTGCTTCCCTGATAAGATTCGCAGTCCACACGACAGGCTTTAGTACCAGCTGTATTTTCTTCTTGGCACTGTTTCTTTCCTCTCTTCACCCTGGCCCCTCACTCGCCTCCATGTGTGCCCAGCTCAAAAGCTGAGGTTTCCATCTGTAAAGCCTGTTGCCACAGGATACGGAATTCACTAGGGAGGAGGGAAAACTGCATGTGTATGTTTAAGGATGGTGGCTCTCATAATCAGATAAACGTTGTGGAAAGCTTGCTCATTCATATGGAAGAGCCGGTGCTGCAGCTAAATGGTGGAGCCACTGAGCTCCAGGCTCTGGCATCTGTGCATTAGCCCTGCCCCAGCCAGAGTCACATTTACTAGCTGTACTGAAGAGCTGATGAACATTGTCACTTTTGCCTTCAACAGTAACCTTTATATGAATCCTGTGGAGAAAAGGCTGTTTCCCCCTTTATTTTTTTTTCAATGAAATGATGAAATTGATTACAAATAGGAAATACCCTGTGACTTTTTCGTGCAATAAAGTACCTTTTATGTAATCACAGTCAGTCTCTAGTGTTTTGCTTTTCACTCTTGACTTCTTTGATATAACCTCTCTTCCCCGATTAAAAAAATCTCTAAGGTATCAAAGACTTCTGCCCCCGGTCAATTTTGCAGCCTGTGATTCTCCTCTGCTTCCTTCCTGGTGACATTAATCTTGAATGAGCATTGGTGCAGGCGAATGCCCTGAGCGGTCGTGAATATAGCCTGATTTTTGAGGAGAGGAAGCTTCCCAGTTCCTGCCATTTGATTGGCCATGATTTGGCTTCTTAGGCCAGTTCTGTCTTCACCTGGAACTCCACTGAGCACTGTGGACAGAGGGTCCTTGGCCTTGGGATACCAACTTTGAGAACTAGAGGTAGAGCTTGAGAGTGCACGTCTTCATTCTCTCCTTCTCCTTCCTGTGCCCCTCCTTACTCCAGGAAAAACTCATGTCCTTAGGATAGTTGTAAGTTTACTTATATTTTCTAAGTTGGAAACTCAGAATATCCCTGGCCTCCATGAGCACAGGCATTGTTGGGGAGATTTGGGTTGCATTTTGTTTATCTTTTCCACACTCACACGGTTTGCCTAGCTTGGCAGCCTGCTGGCCTGGACAATAATAAAGCTTCTGTCGAGGTGAGCAAACAGCTGATGGCACGGGGCACAGAGGGGACTCCTACAGTGGCCGCCTATAATCTGCCAGGCTGGTGGTCAGAGCAGGCGAGAACAAAAGCCAGTCTGTTTGCAGGCAAATTGGAAAATCAATGTGTTAGTTGTGTTCTCGTCTCTTTGCCTTTCTCCTGGCTGAAAGGGAGAATGCTCGTCCAGCAGTCCACAGAATCATTCCAGGCGAGTATCCATTCCAGAGACTTACCTGCCTATCATATTACCACTGGCAGTTCTGAGCAAGGGCCCAAGTTTATCTGTTTGAACTGCTTAAAATGGCATTGATAAAGAGAAATCCTTCTCAAACTCACCATCCAGAGTGGGGAGGACCCTACCATCTCAATGGTTTGAGTTGTTTATATTCTAGACAGCTAGATAACACACATACGTTTGTGTGCTCATTTCTTTTTTAACACTGGTAAGGGCTTAGAAAGGAGTTTATGTGTTGCCTGGCTGGGAAATGCAGGAACTGCAGTTTGGGCAACATATTTCATAAAATATGTGTAGTGTTTCCCTCTTACTCCTAAATTGATTTAATATGCTCACATAGTTGAACATGTCCTAGACATGGTTGTGTATCTGGATTACTGGGTTTTAGAGAGCAGAGATCATACCAACTAGCCCCGTTCCAGGGTGAGGGAGAGAGTAGACTTATTAAAGACCCCCGAGAGTTTGTTGGCAAATGTCTCAAAGGCTGCTGTGCTGAGATGATTATATTGGATGTGTGAAGTCTTGAGTAACTTTCCCTCTAGGTTTCTAAGAAATCGAAGTGTGAGAAGAAAAGACCTTTGAGAAGATAAAATTGTTCTGTTCCCCCATGTATGAAAGTTACCCTCAGATGGTTAACAAATGACTTTAAACAAATTTTAATTTGAGCTTTGAAGGTCTAAACCTAGGTCCTGTTAGTCTTTGTTTTCTTTAAAGCCTAAATAAAAATGGTCTGCTGATCCTGAATAAGAGAAAAGGGGGTTTGGTTGGATTTGGTTACAGTGCTATTATTTTAAAGTCTTATCAGAAAGAAAAGCCGCAACTTCTGTAGTCACTGGAGACATCCTGAGGCAGAAGATTAGATTTTAAAATGAGGTTTAGGTTTAAAATAATCTTGGGTAGAGAAGGTAATTGGCATTTTTAATTTTGTTTGTTTGTTTTTAAAGGAAAAATGGACAGACCGTAATAATCACTGCTACCCAAAACACTTCCCAGCAGCTAGCAGTACCCTGTGTCTCCTTAGCACCGTTTCCCACCTCTTACTGTTGCGAAACTATGTTTGTGTACTTTGTGTTTGTAATGAAATTATTAATGCCCCAAACAGGGAATTTACAGTTCTTCATATATGTCGTAGATGTTAGCAAAATGATCAGCACGTTTATAGCATTTTATACCTTTGTTGACCGAAGCTCTTTTTTTATGTGCTGAAAACCTGTGGGCCACCAAGTGTGTCAGGCACCGAGGAGTCAGTGTTGGGCCGGTCAGCATGCCTCTCCTTGCCCTGCGAGCTTACAGCCCAGCAAGGCAGCACCACTCTCATTTAGGCAGTATACCTGGTAATTCTCTTGAATTGTTTCTTTAAAAAATAAGTAAACTTTTAATTGGCCATTATGCTTTAAATCTCAGATGTTTCAGAGTAACAAGGAGAGGAACTCAAGTAGCTTGACTGTTGACTTTAAAATGTGAGGGAAAGCATGAAATCCTAAAAGATACATTTTGTTTCATTTCTATGCAGAAGATCTCATTAGATCTAGTTATCTTGGGTACCTGTACAGTGCCTTTCTCTGACTGGGTCATTTTTATCCAGAACATAATTTGGCATATTTCTATCTTTCTGCCTTTTTTTTTTTTTAAGTTGTATAGGTTTTTAAAAATTTTTTAAAGTAAGCTCTACCCCCAACATGGAGCTCGAACTCATGACCCCAAGATCAAAAGTCACCTGCTCCACCGACTGAACCAGCCAGGTGCCCCATCTATCTTTCTGCTTTTAAAGGGATTAATTCTGTAAAGAAAGAGAAATAATTTCCAGCAAGATGTAAGATACTCCAAAGTCTAGAGAGGGTTAAGTGACTATATCCACAAAACCTCTTCAGATCTTATTTTTGCCAAATTTCTCACCAGAGCACTAATAAATAACCTAAATTAAATACTACTTCACACTTCCTCTTTTTCTCAGCTCTTACTTTGGCAGAGAACCTGTTCAGCAGGAAACTATCCCCATAGCAGATGGCAGGAAATAGCAGGTGGCGGATTGAATAACCAGCTTCTAAAAAACACTAGTATTAGCCGTATCCTCGACTCAAATATGGCACAAAATCCTTTTGCTCCAAGTTTTTGTCTTACCTTTTTTATTTAAGAAAACAGTTGATTTTTGTAAGGAGGATCTGGAGATTGATGTGCTTCCTGAACAATTAAAGAAAAGATGGGGACTTCCCCTGCCATGATACGACATTTGATCCTGTGTCCCAGTCACAGCAGATAAACAGAAAAAGGACCACAGAGCTCTTTAAACAGCCCCTCAGAGCAGCGTCTCCTCTCTCCCTCAGTCTGTGGCAGGGACCCGCAGGCACAAGAAGTCGCCCCAACCCTGGGTATCACCAGTGTGTGCTGCGCACTTGAGGCAAGAGCAGTGCTCAGAATCCCTTTCTAAGTTCCGTTCCTTTGTAGGTACCATTGCCACACACGGCTCCGCTCGGGCTGCTTTGGCCTTTTAAAACCACGTGGGCAGCTACAGGAAACGAAAAGGAGACGGGAGATGGACAAACTGATGAGCTAGACTGGAGCTTTGAAGAGGGCAGTGGCGGATGTGGATCCTGGAAGACCTGGATGTTTAACTATGCTCCATTTTTATTTTTTTCTGCTTTTTTGTTTTCTTTTGGTTCAGTGAAGAGTGTCCCAGTCTCTCCTAAGTGCCATAAGAAATATCAGTATAACTCAAAGCTGATATCCCTCTAGAGTTGCTGTGCTATTCCTTTCTTCATTTTTGCTTCATCTGTTTTATTTTAAACTTCAAAAGTGTCAGCGTCAGCCTCACATCTCTCTTCTAATGAAATGCGTATTTGTATAATGCTATGGTTAGTATTTCCCCCCAGATTATTTTTTAGAAATCTCATATTTTAAAAACAAGGTGTTGAATAAGGAAGCGTTAAGTAAGGAATACAGCATTTACAGTACTTTGTTATTGATAATTCTGCCTTCTTTCCCATTTTAAACTTTACAGTTAACAGGTTTTATAGTCGAATTTTTATTGACTGTTGACCTTTAGGACTTTTGGTCACATTGACTGCACTTCTATAAATATCTAAGAGAAGGACCTGCTGAAGGAGGATGCATTTTGGCATTGACATTTCAGAGTTAACCCCAGTTTTCTTTCTTCTTACACTTTATTTAGATTTCGACACAGCCCCAACTGCTGGTACCTGAGAGACTGGACTATCCACACCTGGATTAGGCAGTGTTTAAAATACGGTGCACAAGACAAAGCCTTATATACCCTTGTAAATAAGGTGAGTGGTTTCCTGGTATTTGCAGCTTGTTTTCCTAAGTTTAGATGATAATACCTACTACAGTATAGCAAAGACTAGGACAAGAAATAACTTTTGATATTTATTTGCTCCCAGATATCCTTTTTAGAATGGAATTAACTATAAGTTAATCAGTAGTTAAATGTATAAATTCCCCTAGCTGCTGCTTTTCCACACCTAGTGACTGGAAAATGACAGCTAAAAACAAAAAGTTCAGTCACAAGAATTCTGCACTGGTGGTTCATTTCAGTCTTGATCCCTAAGACTTGGATCTCTTACCTGGTTCCCTTTGGTGATGTTAGGACATGACCATTTTGCTGGAATGTGATCCCCAGAGTATTCATACTATCCTACACAGTTTTTAAAAGTGTTCCTAGTATTTTTAAAAATATTCCTAGGTTACTCAAAACATATCTGCTGAATTCCCTGACTCCTCTCCTTGAGCCGCAGAGTTCTCTATGATTAGGGCTTTTCTGAATGTTACATTACCCCAAGGGTTGAGTCTTCATTACCTTTATAGTATGAAATAAAGTACAACATAAGCAAAAATTGTGAATGTTATTTTTGTGAGTCTCAAGCTATAACCCTTTTTTGACTCATAAAAAGATTTTAACAATATTTCTCTGCAAACATATGATCTCTTTAGTATCACTGAACCTTGTATGTTAGAATTCAAAAGGATACTATAATTTTGTTTTTTTCCCATGACTTGGGCCCAATTGCAGACAGTTTATGTGTGAGACATTGCGTTGGGTATAGCATTGTCTATAACAATGAGCAATATCCTTTCCTAGCCCTCAGGAAGCTTATAATTGAATAATGCAGGTAAAAAGGTTTACTGAGAAATCTAATATTAGGCCCCAGAGGAAGGAATGGATCAAATCCTGTTATCATCAGTTCAGAGTTTAATGACACAGATTATACTCACAGAAGAGTTCTTTGAAAACAAAACAAGAAGGGTCTAGAAAGGCATAAAAGTTTATCTCATTTTCTGCTATTCCTAGTCTTTTGGTAGAAAGAACACTGGACAAGGAGTCAGAAAACCGATGCTATAATCACATAAGTTCCACCAGTTGCCCATAATTTCAGGCAAATAATTTTACCCATCTAGGTCTTAGTTTTTTCAACTCTAAGTACTACGTCAGTGATTTCCAACCCTGGCTACCCATTAGAATCACACAAGACTCTTCTAAAAATTAGAGATGCTTTTCTCTACCCCCAAGATTCTCATTTAACTGACTTTTTTTTTTTTTAAAGATTTATTTATTTATTTGAGAGAGCAAGAATGAGAGAGAGAGAGTACACGAGAGGGGGGAGGGTTAGAGGGAGAAGCAGGCTCCCCGCTGAGCAGGGAGCCCGATGTGGGACTCGATCCAGGGACTCCAGGATCATGACCTGAGCCAAAGGCAGTCGCTTAACCAACTGAGCCACCCAGGCGCCCCTTAACTGACTTTTATAGAGCACAGGCTTTTGGGTTTTTTTTTTTTAATGGATTAAAAACAAAATTTTTTCAAAGAAACTTTATTTATTTTTTTTTTTTTAAGATTTTATTTATTTATTCATGAGAGACAGAGACAGAGAGAGAGAGGCAGAGGGAGAAGCAGGCTCCCAAGGAGCAGGAAGCCCGATGCGGGACTTGATCCCAGGACCCTGAGATCATGACCTGAGCCGAAGGCAGACGCTTAACACCAGGCGCCCGAAACTTTATTTTTTTAGAGCAGTTTTAGGTTCACAGCAAAATTGAGCAGAAGATACAGAGATTTCCTGTATGCTCCCTGCCCCACACATGCACAGCCTCCCCCATTATCAACACTGCCCCCTGCAGCCAGAGTGATCCATCCGTTATAATTGATGAAGCTATATTGACACATCATGATCCTCCAAATCCATAGTTTACAGTAGGGCTTACTCTTGGTGGTATACAATCTGTAGGTCTGGACAAATGTGCAACGACATGTATATATTTATATTATTGTATCATATAGTCATTTCACTGCCCTTAAAAGCCTTTGTGTTCTGCCTCTTCATCCCTCATTGGTATCTTTTTAAAGCTCCCACGTTGATTCTCATTTGCAGCCAGGGTTGAGGATCACTGACTGGTTGATTTTTAAGGCTCCTTCCAGCTTTAATGTTTTATCATTCTAAAATATTTTGTTTTTGCCCTGCCCCTGGGGATTAGTGCTGATTTGGATGACTGCTTTGAGAAATATAGAAACTGCCCATGAGGCACAACCTTTAAAAAATGGCTTCTAAACCCTTTTTCCATTTCAGCATATCTGAGGCATCCCATACAGCCTGCTGTAACAGTAACTCAATTCAGCAGTGATTCACAACTGGGGGTTAGGACTGTCAGACTCTCCCCGGGAGTGGGTATCGTTTGAAAAAATTCCTCAGGTGTTTCTGGTGGTTGGTGGAGGAAGAATGGGGCAGGGTGAGGGATGGTAGTTAATCCTACTCAAGTAAGAATTTAAAACAAAAATACAACCAGTCTAGGTCATTAGTAGTCAAACTTGATTGTGCATGAAAATCACATAGAAAGGTCACTAAAACTTCAGGTTTATGTGCCCTGTTCCCAGACATTCTGATTCTCTAAGTCTGAGGTTTAGCAATCTGCATTTTTTTCTTTTTTTTTTAAGATTTTATTTATTTTAGAGAGAGAGGAAGGAGAAGGACAGAGTGGGAGGGAGAGAGAAAATGGAGAGAATTCCACGCAGACTCCATACTGAGCATGGAGCCCAACACTGGGCTCGATCTCACAACCCTGAAATCCTGACCTGAGCCAAAACCAAGAGTTGAATGCTTAAGCAACTGAGCCACCCAGGTGCCCCAGAAATCTACTTCGTTAAAAGTACTCCTAAAGGGGTGCCTGGGTGGCTCAGTTGGTTAAGTGGCTGCCTTCGGCTCAGGTCAATGATCCTGGGGTCCTGGGATCGAGCCCCACGTCTGGCTCCCTGCTCGGCAGAGAGCCTGCTTCTCCCTCTCCCTCTGCCTGCCACTCTGCCTACTTGTGTTCTCTATCTCTCGGTCAAATAAATAAATAAAAAATCTTAAAAAAATAAAATAAATAAAAGCACTCCCAGAGAATTCTGAGGCAGATGTTAAAGGGTCCACACTTTGGGAAATCTGGATTCTCAAATACTTAGCTGCTTGTGAACAGGAACTCAGTAATATTTTGGTATTTCTAGGCCTTAAAAAAACCAGTCTAAGAGTCAAGAAAAAACAAATGCTGGTGTGAATGTGGCAAAAAGAGAAGCCTTGTGTACTGTTGGTGGAAATGCACATTGGTGCAGCCACTATGGAAGAGAGTATGGAGATTCCTGAAGAAATTAAAAATAGAACTTCCATATGATCCAGCAATCCCACTTCTGGGTATATATCCAAAGGAAATGAAAATAGAATCTCAAAGAGATATCTGCAACCCCCCTGTTCACTGCAGCATTATTTACAATAGCCAACCGTGGAAGCAACCCGAGTATCCATTGATGGATGAATGGATAAAGAAAATGTGGTGTGTATGTATGCAATGGAATATTATTCAGCCATATACATGGAGATCTTACCATTTGTGACAACATGAATGAACTTTAAGGTCATTAAGCAAAGTGACATAAATCAGTCAGAGAAAGGTAGATACCCTATGATCTCACTTACATGTGGTATCAAAAAAGCCAAACTCGGGGCACCTGGGTGGCTCAGTTGGTTAAGTGTCTGCCTTCAGCTCAGGTCATGATCTCAAGGTCCTGGGATCGAGCCCCACATCAGGCTTCCTGCTCGCAAGGAACCTGCTTCTCCCTCTCCTCCCTGCCCGTGCTCGCTCGCTCTCTCTCTCAAATAAACAAAATCTTAAAAAAAAAAAAAAAAAAAAGCCAAACTCATAGAAACAGTGTAGAATGGTAAATTCCAAGGGCTGGGAGGTGGGGGAAATGAGGAGATGGTGATCAGAGAGTACAAACTTTCAGTCAAAAGATGAGTAAGTTCTGAGGATCTAATGTACAGCGTGGTGACTATAATTAACAATAGTGTATCATATACTTGGAAGTTGCGGAGATCTTAAATGTTCTCACCACCACCACCACACACATACACACACAAAATGGTACTTATGTGAGATTATGGATGTGTTCACTAACCTTACTGTGGCGATCATGATCATTTTACAGTGTATATGTGTATTAAATCATCAGCTTGTTCACCTTAAACTTACATGATGTTGTTTGTCAATTATAGCTCAAAAAAGTTGGAGACAAAATAAAGACCAGAAAATGCTGCGTAATGTGATAATATGTACTTCCTCGTGAGAGTCCATTTTTGCATTGATATTCTTACCTTATAAAAAGAACTGCTGAATCAGTGGAGTATCAGGGTGGGGGGTGGGAGATTGTTGTTTTTGTTTTGTTTTGTTTTTTTATTTTTGGGTTTTTTTTTTTTTAGCCTTCATAAGATACTAGAATTGAGCTTTATTTTCCACATATCAGTTGTCTTATATCACACACCCACTCACAACTTTCCTACCCTGACCAAATTCCAATTACCAAACCTCATGAATCACAGCTTCTATTTCACTGCCACAGATGCTGTAAAATGATAGGCAAATATCTTAAAGCTAATGGTGGCAGGTTTTGTCATGAATAATGCATAGGCATATATTATAAACTGAGTGAAAGTGGATATTTTACTCTTATTTTCCTTTTATTTTCATTACCATTACAGGTCCAGTATGGAATTTTTCCAGATAACTTTACATTCAATTTACTGATGGATTATTTCATAAAGAACGAAAATTACAAAGGTAAGAAACCAAACCCGGGTCCATTTATAATAGGGCTTCAGCTCCTAAAGGGAAGTAAATATGGGCAATTTCCCGTATTTTATTTTGTAATGACATCTCTTTATATCACTCTTTCTGTCAGAAATAGATGTGTGGTTGATTTACCAAACCACTTGGCCATATAGGACAATCATATCCAGGTTTTTTTTCCTCTGAGTTTCTCAAGTTTATTTGTTCATGCCTCCTTGTGCAAAGGACAGTGAATTTAGTTAAGCAGTAAACCTGCCTGAACTTCCATGGCTGGTTAAGATTATGGTAATGCAATTATTAGCTTGACTTTTTTTAGTATCGTTTGCTAACTTTGTTTAATTTAAATCACAGTTGTTACTCTGTGTGAAATATAAGACTATAAAATCCGTTGATTTCCTGGAGAGAGCAGTACCCTTGCTATGAAGAAAAGTCCTTTTACCTCCCCAGGCTCTTGTTTCCTCATCTATAAAATAAGTGAATGGGTAATCTCTGAGATCTCTCTCTCTCTTTTTTTTTTTTATTAACATATAATGTATTGGTTTGTTTCAGGGGTACAGGTCTTAACACAATTCACAGCACTCACCATAGCACATACCATCCCCAATATCCATCACCAAGCCATTCCATCCCTCCCACCCCCCCTCCACTCAAGCAACCCTCAGTTTGTTTCCTGAGATTAAGAGTCTCTTATGTCTCCCACTCTGGTTTCCTCTTGTTTCATTTTTCTCTCCCTTCCCCTATGATCCTCTGTCTTGTTTCTCAAATTCCTCGTATCAGTGAGATCATATGGTACTTGTCTTTTCTCTGATTGACTTATTACGCTCAGTGTAATACCCTCTAGTTCCATCCACATCATTGCAAATGGCAAGATTTCAATTTTTTGATGGCTGTGTAATATTCCATTGTATATATATACCACATCTTCTTTATCCATTCATCTGTTGATGGACATCTTGGCTCTTTCCATAGTTTGGCTATTGTGGACATTGCTGCCATAAACACTGGGGTGCACTTGCCCCTCTGGGTCACTACATTTGTATCTTTGGGGTAACTACCCAGTAGTATAATTGCTGGGTCGTAGGGTAGCTCTATTTTCAACCTTTTGAGGAACCTCCATACTGTTTTCCAGAGTGGCTACACCAGCTTGCATTTCCACCAACAGTGTAAGAGGGACTTGAAAGACTAATTTTAGCCATTCTGACTGGTGTGAGGTGGTATTTCATTGAGGTTTTGATTTTATTTCCCTGATGCCAATTGATGTTGAGCACTTTTTCATGTGTCTGTTGGCCATTTGGATGTCTTCTTTGCAGAAATGTCTGTTCATGTCTTCTGCCCATTTCTTGATTGGATTATTTGTTCTTTGGGTGTTGAGTTTGATAAATTCTTTATAGATTTTTGGATACTAGCCCTTTATCTGATATGTCATTTGCAAATATCTTCTCCCATTCTGTCAGTTGCCTTTTGGTTTTGTCTACTGTTTCCTGGGCAGAAGCTTTTTATCTTTTTTTTTTTTAAGATTTTTATTTATTTATTGAGAGAGAGAGAGAGCATGAGAGGGAGGAGGGTCAGAGGGAGAAGCAGACCCCCTGCCGAGCAGGGAGCCCGATGCGGGACTCCATCCCGGGACTCCAGGATCATGACCTGAGCCGAAGGCAGTCGCTTAACCAACTGAACCACCCAGGCGCCCCCAGAAGCTTTTTATCTTGTTGAAGTCCCAATAGTTCATTTTTGCCCTTGCTTCCCTTGCCTTTGGCGATGTTTCTAGGAAGAAGTTGCTGTGGCTAAGGTTAAAGAGGTTGCTGCCTGTGTTCTCCTCAAGGATTTTGATGGATTCCTGTCTCACAGTTAGGTCTTTTATCCATTTTGAATCTGTTTTTGTGTGTGGTGTAAGGAAATGGCTCAGTTTCATTCTTCTGTCTGAGATCTCTTTACCCCCGAAATTCCTTGATCCTGTGCAGTTAATTTGAAGTGACTTTTCTTCACTTCCACTACCATAAGGTAGTCCAAGGAAAGATGGAGGTCGCAGCAGACTGACTGTACAGAGGAGTCTGGTGGGCCCCGGCCAATGTCCGTGGGTTAGGGAATCCTATGACAGCATGCTTGTGCTCGTGGCTGTGCTGACAGTGAAGAAGGAAGGAGGAGCCTTGCCACTGTGTAAAGACACACACTGGCTTTCCCTTTCCCCCATTTCATCCTCAGGCTTGGTACTGAGGAGCCACGGGGGAGCTGTGTTAGGGTAGTTACTACCTCAGGAACATGGATATGGACTGGTGGGCACTTACGTTTATGACATCTGAGATTCCTGCCTTTGGGTTCCATCCCCTCATCCCTGCACACCGCACCAATGGCCTTTCCCACTGCATCCGCACTCAGTGTTTAGGCGAGGGACAGGGCCTTCCTGCCCTGATGTGGCCACCTCTCCCCTTTGTCTCCTCTGGATCTCTGCTTTATCTTCTCTCTCAAAAGGCTTGCAGTGTTGACTGCTGAAGAATATTTGCTGTATATTATTTTTTGAAATGTCAGTTATCCCTTCTTGTCTATTTCTTATTCAGTTTTAAACCTACATTTCCTGAATTCAAGTGAAAGGGAATTAGCTTTTTTATATTTCTGAATCTGTGCTCCATGAACATCAGATTTAATAGTGTATCATTGGAGAATTATTAGAAGCAGTTTTCTCCCTGCCCTCTCTCTTTAAAGGGCATGGTGGAAGGGTCACAGGACTTTTTTTTCCCTAAATGCAGAGTAAATATTTAATATTGAGGATTTCTAAAAATAAAGTTTTAATGAAGATTATTATCATTTATGGCAAAAATTTAGAAAATGTTATACTTTTTATTGTTACTGGGATAGGAAATATCAAAGTACATAAATGAATATGGAGGAAAAGTTAATTAATTATACAGGGTAATCTGATTTCACTTCCCAAGCTGAATGAAATGCAGAATATAAGTAAAAGATAAAGTAAGTTTGATTCATTTTTCATGTTTAATTTTGGATTCAGCAGTGAACAGTTGAAAAACCAGATTTTTTTTTAAACTGGATTTTTTAGCTTTAAATTGTGTTCTTTTAAAATACTGGTTTGTTTAGGGTTGTTGTTTGTTTGTTTTAAATCTCTTCTAGATCCTTATTTGCTACTGATTATAGTAGATGACTTTCTGGTCTATCTGAGTTTCCCCATTTGGAAAAAGAATATAGAAGTTCTTGCCTATGGCCTCATTTAAAACCATGACAACATACACAAAGCCAGCTGGTTAGGAACAGCTGTGAGTCGGTGCGAACTCTTATAATTATGATTATATGCAAAAATTGGTTAACACAGCAACTTAGTTAGTCAAAAACATTTGTTGTGCCTGTTTTATGTGCTGGCACCATATTTTAAACCAATATTAACATTCTCTAATTTAACAACAAATATTAAGGAAAAGAAATTGTCTGAACTTGATTTTCTTGGTTTCCATCTATGTTGTGGAATTTTAAGGGAAAGGAAAAATTGCTCAAGATCTGATCTGCTGTGATCAGCATTCATGTGTCCACAAACACCTTACATTGTATTTTACAGTCAGGGGTTTATCATTTATGAATGAGCATTTTCCTTTACAGTCTTGCAAGTATTTTTAAACTGAGCCTGATTATCCTTTTTATAGTCATCAGTTTTCTGTCTCTGAAATGATACCTGGGATTTAGGATCGTCTCTAGCATTTGTCTTCATTTGCCCCAGCACGGAGAAGGTTCCAGAACACAGAATGGGGCAGTCAGCCCAGCTTCTGCTCCGCTTGTCAGGGTGACCTGGAAAATATATTTGCCTCCTTTCTGTATACCTTAGCTCTTCCAGCTGATGGACGTGATGGGTTAAATTTGCTTCACAATTTATGAGGCATTTTTGTATGTACTATCTTGATGGAGTGTCCAGTAGTCTTTTTTTTTTTTTTTTTTAAGATTTTATTTATTTATTAGAGAGAGCAAGCATGAGCTGGGGGGAGAGGCAGATGGAGAGGGAGAGGCAGACTCCCCACTGAGTAGGGATCCCAATGCGGGGCTCGATCCTAGAACCCTGAGAGATCCTGACCTGAGCCCAAGGCAGATGCTTAACTGACTGGGCCACCCAGGTGCCCCTCTCCCATAGTCTTTTGAAGTAGATGGGACAAATGGTATTTTTTTATCATCATGAGGATGATACTGGGAGAAGTTGAGAAATTAAGTGGATTATTCCATGTCCTTGAGAACATTGGTGCAAAAGCGCCAGACTTAGTACATAATAGTAAATACAACAGAAGCTAAAGACTTGAGAAAGATCTAGTTTATGGGAGAACTGGGATCAGAGCTCACATTTTTTTGCTTCTTAATTCTGTTTGTTTTTCTATCATGCCCCACTTTTTAAGTTTATAGTTAAATACAGATTTGGTGATGTTACCTAAAACTAATTCCCTCTCATTTTTACTTTGATCTTTTTGCCAGATGCTTTATCTGTGGTTTTTGAGATCATGATGCAAGAAGCCTTTGAAGTACCTTCCACCCAGCTTCTGTCACTCCATGTTTTATACCATTGCCTGGCCAAGAAGACAGACTGCAGCGTAAGTGACAGGCAGTACAGTGGTACTGAGAGCCCGAGAAGCCCACGGTGCCTCTTCAGCAGGGAGGAGGTGGCTGGAGGAGACCTCAAAATCTGGACATGTGGCCCTATGGCCCCCGAACAGCCAGGAATGAGTGCTCCTTCTGTACATTTTAGTTTCCAGTTTCTGACAGAGTGGACCTGGATTCCACTTGAAAGAATCTCAAGTGAAAGTCCTTATGCACATTTTGAAACTTGAGCTAGGCTGAATGCCCCTCAGACATTCAGAAATGGGTACCTGATCATCAGTGACAGTTGGACTTGCATATCAAAGAAGCAGAGAGGCAGCTAACTGACCACGACCTCAGGCATTCAATGCCGATTGTTCAGTTGGCATCAGTATTTTCCTGACATTGCTCTGGTCAGTCCAGAATACCAAGTTTTGGTTTCTTCTCTTAGGTTAGTCTCTTTAATAATTGTTTACTGTTACCCTAAGAATAACAACAGTAATAACAGTAATAACTAATATTTAAATAGTACCTACTTTACACCAGGCTGTGTTCTTGGTGTCTTAAACTTATTAATGTATTTAATCCTCACAGTTCTATGTGGATGAGAAGACTGGAGCACAGAGATGTTACATAATAGCTGCCAGGCTCATAAGGGACAAAGCCACCTTGGGAAGCCAGGCAGCCTGGGCCTGCAGTCTACCACAGCTTCAGTACCTCAACTTCAAATGTAACATCAAAAAATACTAGTTTGCATAGGAACTGAAAAGGACATCTAACCCAGCTCACGTTCAAAAGAATTTATGGTCTGTTTTGCTTTTCTAAAATGAGGGTCATAGGGCGCCTGGGTGGCTCAGTCGTTAAGCGTCTGCCTTCGGCTCAGGTCATGATGCCAGGGTCCTGGGATCGAGTCCCGCATCGGGCTCCCTGCTCCACGGGAAGCCTGCTTCTCCCTCTCCTACTCCCCCTGCTTGTGTTTCCTCTCTTGCTGTGTCTGTCTCTGTCAAATAAATAAATAAAATCTTTTTTAAAAATAAATAAATAAATAAAATGAGGGTCATAGCCTATGGCATACCTCACATTCATTAGTTGATTAAATTTATATTGGGCAATGATTGCCTTCCATACATTGCCAAGTACTGGTTATACAATAGTAAACAGGGGCACCTGAGTGGCTCAGTTGGTTAAGCGACTGCCTTCGGCTCAGGTCATGATCCTGGAGTCCCAGGATCGAGTCCCACATCGGGCTCCCTGCTCAACAGGGAGTCTGCTGCTCCCTCTGACCCTCCCCCCTCTCATGCTCTCTCTCTATCTCATTCTCTCTCAAATAAAAAAATAAAATCTTAAAAACAAAACAAAACAAACAAACAAAATAGTAAACAAACATTCCCTGCTTCCAGCCAAAGAATAATATAGGCATTCAAAGCAAAAAAAACCAAATACATGAATATAAAACTATAACTATAATAAGCATTACGAAAACCTCTCGTATGACAAGCATATATTTTAGGGAGTTTTTGTTTGTATTCTACACTTAGGTTAGGAATGGCTTCTTTGAGGAAATATTTCTTGAGTTCGTATTTAAAAGATGAATAGGAATTAACTGGCTGAAGAGAGGAAGAACAATCTAAAAAGAGGAACTAACACATGCAAAAGCCCTGTGGCAGAAAGAACACGGTGAGCAGAAAGGGGCTGGAAGAGGATCGGAAGACAGTGTAGATGCAGCAGAGAGAATGGTAGGAAGGGCGTGTGGTGAAGTAAGGTTGGAGAATGCAGGTCATGCTAAGCTGTATTTGTGCATCGTAAAAATAGTGAGAAGCCATTGAAAAGTTTTAAGCAGAAGGGGTAACATGGTTCAGTTTGTGTTTTGAAAAGATGCATCTGGCTGTAATGTGGGTAAGAGATTGGATTGGGGCCATGATGGGTTATGGTCAGAGCACTTGCGAGACTACATGGTTGTCTGAGCAAAAGGTAATGGTAATGTGGTGACCAGAATGTCTGGAGTTAGGAGTAGCCAGTGAACATATATTTAGGAAGCAGATAACATGATGGGGAACTGTATGTGGAGGCAGGGACGTACAGATGAAATCTTACCTCTTCAGTTTTGACTTGTGTATCTGGATGGAAGGGTTGCCATTTGTTTGCAAGCGGAACTTTGGAAAAAGACTGGGTTTTATGAGGAAAATCATTAATTTGGCTATGAACATGTTGCATTTTGAGATGCCTTTTAGACAACCAAGAGATTTCATGAGAGAAATTGGATCTTCCTGGAAAAATCTGGACTGGAGATAGAGTTTATACATCTAGGTGTAAATTTCTGCAGATGAGCCACAGAGCAAAAAGGGAAATCAGGAACGTTTTAGGTCCCAAAAACCACAGAAGGAGAGTGGTTTACAGTTTAGAATGCTTCTGAGAGGGTAGGTGAGGTGAGGACTTCTAAAAAGTTCATTGAATTTAGTGGCCTGAAGGCACTAAATTGTAACCTGTGTTTCCATAGAATAATGGAGGAGGAAAGGAAATTGGAGTGGATAGTGGAATGAGTTAAAGGTGCAAAAAGGAGACAGCTGGTGTAGGTGAGTGCTTTGGGTTTTCTAGCAGGGAAGGGGAGGGGAGAGGGGAGTGGGAGAATGAGATTTGCTTTGTATTAACGGGAAAGGCACAAGCACAAAGTGGGAGAACCTTGCGGGCCCTGGTGCAGTAGCACCCAATTTCGTCCTTAGTAGTACGTACAATAGAAGCTACAGGTTTGGGAGAGACCTGATCTCTTATGTTAACACATAAATAGCTTTTCATATAAGCAGCGGTGTTTGTATTATTCTCAGAGAATCATCAAAAAAATCTGTACATTCATTTGTTTGTTTTCATCCATCTTTTTAAAAGTCCCATCAGCAGTGTCACTGTTCCAGCCAGCATCACTACCCAGGCTCAATTCCTAGAGCAGCAAGGGTACTGTCCTTTTGGCTTCTGCCCTGTTGCATTTTGATGCTATGGGTCATGTTTTTCCCTAAAGAAAAGAAAAAAGTTTAAGGCTCCTTATTTATTATTCACAGGGTCCCTTTTCATGCAGTTTACATGGGGGAAAATCAAACCTTAGGGCAATTTGCTTTTGAAAGTGAAATGCCCTGGTCCTCATTACCAGCTCTTTTACTTATCTGTACTACACAAGTGCCTGGGGAGGCTTTGTTTTTCTCCCAAGATCTTTGCTTTTTTCAAAGGTTTAGAAAACCCTTAAGAAATTACATTTGTACCACACAAAGGCCAATCCCAGGAAAGAGGCTTGGGTGCCCATTAACACCTGGGTTGCCTCCCTTACACCTGGCTACAATTGTAGCTTGCACGCCTCATTCATTCTCTGCTTCCTCCTCCCTGACCTCTGACTGCAGAGACCAATTCAGGGCATCCTGAGCTTTGTGTTCTTTATTTTCAAGTCCAAACAAGGGCTCCGGCCGATGTGTACCCATATGGCACCCAGAAGATCACAGCTCTCATTGTCTGGGGAGTTGCCAAGGCTGTCCTCTGAGCCCCCGTCACTGCTGTTACTACTCTGCAGCAGGCTTAGCAATGCTTGCATTTTTGCCCCTTTTGTCCCAAGTCTCAGAAGGCGCCAATTTTACTGAAGTGTAATTTTGTACCCTGGGTTGAAAGAAATGACCACTAAGTGTTTCTGATTGTCCAATTTATTTTTAAGAGGCGCAAATCTATCTAAAAGCAACCTAATAGTTGTATTTATTTTTACACTGTGAAGTAGGAGTCTTATCATTGCTGAATTGTTTAAAATTCAAAAGCTTGCCCCAGCATGCCGTAGCAATGTGAATGAATATTGGGCTGACAGCATGTGTGATCTCTATTGATTGTCTCAAGGCAGTGTTGGTCCAGAGTGTGCTATTTATTTTTGTTTTCTGATTGCAAAAGGATTGCAAAAGGAACTCTTTATTCATTGCCAAAAATGTGGAAAATAATGAAAAATGAAAAAAAAGTTCATAATTTCTAGAAATCCATCAACAAGGAATTTCTTTTCTGTATTAGTCATTAAACATAAATATCTTTTATTTATAAAATCAGGATAATAATGTACCTATAGCTTTGTTATTTTGCTTTTTTTTTACTCAGTCCTACAATATGTTTTTCCCCTATTAAAAATCATTAAAAATCAAATTTTACATAAAGTATTCTTTGCTTGACTGGACCATGATCTGTTTTATTCTGTTGCAGTGGGAAGAGGAAAGGAACTTTGGTGCATCCCTATTACTCCCAGGCCTAAAGCAAAAGAACTCAGTGGGGTTAAGTTCCCAGTTGTATGGCTATGCACTTCTTGGTAAGCTAAGTGATCCTTACAAATATTGTTCTTCATGGATAGAACTGATGCATTCTTCTACTTTGTAATAAATTTTTAATTTGATTTCAGTGTACCAGTGAAATTCCAATATAGCTTTCATTTTTAAACATAAAAATAGACATTGATAGCCTTACAGTTATGGGATAGTACCTTAAGAGACAGTAAAGAGGGTTCTAAAGCCTGTTACCACTGGAAAGGTGAAAACTAGTTCTGGTGGCTTTGGATTATATTTAGTGGGAATCAGTGTGAGGAAGGGATAAAGAAAGGAAAGTTCTGGCCCTCTTCTGGGAGAACCAGCCAGTAAAAATTTTCCCAGTACTAACAAAGATCTTTGTGTCTCTTTTAGACCTTAAGTCCAGGAGGTAAGAAATTAAGAGTTAGGGTTGAACTAATATCCTTGATAATGTTTTCAGGTGAGCAAAGGGACACTCAGAGAGTACATCTAGTAACACTGTGGGAAAGCAGAGAGACTCATTGGTACAACAAGTGACTGTTCCATGCTGGGGGATGGTTGCTTTACTTTGATGCCCTGGTTGCATTGAAAGTCAAGAGGACAAAGCCTTGGAACCTGGGTTGTGTGGAATCAGGGCAAATAGCATCCAACCTAAGGATGCATAAAATGTGTCCTGATTTACAGACATCTATTAAATACATTATTATTTCACTGTTCTTCCATTCTTTCTCTCAAGTAGGCAGGCATTTCAGAAGGCACCTTCTCTTGACCATACACTGCTTTGACTTACCTTTGTTTTATGAAAATCATCAAATTTTGATGATCTTCACCAACAAAATGTGGTGTGGCCTTCTTAGATGCTGATTCTGATAGAGACTGATGGAGCGGAATTTCAGAGTTCATCAGCTGGCTTTCAGACTAGCAAAAGAATTGACCACTCCTTTTAAAAATCACTTTCTCCTGATACGCCATCTACTTTCTTGCTGTTGGCTTACGTGTTTTGCTTTTGCCTTCAGGTGAGCATTCCGGACTATCAGGCTGCATGAGTTGTTGAGGGAGTTGTCAGGGCTAAGAAAATGTGCGTTGTTGCTGCTGTTCTGCGCAGAGGCCCTGGTGCTTTGGGACAGGCAGCCGTCAGATCAAAAGCTCTTTGCTCCCACCTGTCGTGTGCTGTGCAGCCTCACTCAACCCCAGGGGAAGCAGCTTCCCCGAATGTGACTGCAGTCTAGCCCCAGGCGTCTTAAAAGTCTAAAATTAGCTGTCACCTGATAAGCTTTGTCTATTTATGTCCTACTACAGCCTTCCCAAATCCTCCTTCCCAGGAAAGATAAGTGAAGGCAGCTTGAAGACCTGGCCACTCAAGGTGACTTTGGCCGTTAGTGCAGAGAGGGCTTCTGTTCCACAGGAACACGGAGACAGCCCCTTGGCCCACCTGAGGACCCTGCTGTCTAGTGTCCACATCTTGAGCTCCAGTTGTGGTGGTTTGAGGTACAAAGAAAAACATTCATGTCCGAAGATCTGAAGAGGATGATGAAGACTTTATGATTTAAGTGCTGATGAAGCTCAAATAAAGGAAAGAAGAATAAAATGAGATCTTTTTTTTTTTTCATAAGGACAGTCGATGGGGTGTTTTGGAGCATTTTGAAAAATGTCAAACATTTGCTGGCAAGGGAAAGTTGTCATATGTTGACAAGATTTCCACTGTAGGAGAATTGTGGGATTTCTTTTTCTGAGGAAGATTTTGTTCTTGAAACAAAAATAGTATTTCAGTTGTTTGACTCGTTTTATAAGGGTAGTTCCACTTAAAGAGACAGATATATCAACCTCTCTAAATTTCCCTCAGCTCTATGATTCATACATCCTCCTGATAATTTCCACCAGCGCAAATGAAAAAGAAGAAAAGCATATTTGTACAACTTTGTATTAAAAAACAGATTCAGTGAATTTCACCACATTCTTCTGAAATGGCACCAGGTCGCTGGACAGGATGAGGCTCTTGGTGCAGATTTGAAATTATTTTCCAGGTTCATAATTGATTTGTGCTTTCAAGTCCTCTGTCTCCACCACAGTGGGAAGCCACAGCTGAAGCTTCTTCATTGTTCTTTTTGGCTACAGGAAAGGTGGAGCTGCAGCGAGGGCTGCGGGCTGTGTACCATAATATGCCTCTGCTGTGGCAACCTGGCTACCTTGACCGAGCCCTTCAAGTGATGGAGAAGGTGGCCTCATCCCTGGACGATGGGAAGCTGTGTGCAGAAGCGGTACGTCCCTCGGCCCTAAGTCCATGCGCTTTAGCCATCTCCTGTTCCTTGCGAGCCAGCCTGTGAATTTGTTTACATTGTCTTCCCCTCCCCCTACTCTCTTTACTTCTGTAGAATCGTGTACTCACCCAGTTGAAAAGGAATGAAAATCCACACACATTCTCCATGTTACAAAAAGTATTAGAGAAGATGAACGTTGATTCTATAGCTCACTGTCTGGGAGGAAAACTGTCCCTCTCCCCTGAAATTGAAACTGAGTTCAATAAAATACTGCCCACTCCCCCAGTAAAATCTCAGTGGGAGCTCAAAAGTTAATATTTCATTTTTAATTTTTGGCATTTCTGTCCCCTTGTAGTCCTGGGAGAGTACATGGCAATTATATTCACCCATAGAAGCCTTTAAGAAACGAATCTGGGGACTAGAGATGGACTAGAGTCTTGTTTTGCCTCCATTTACCATTCTGTGGTGAATGCTCAGTGCTGGGGAAATGTGGATCAGATGTTCCTTTCAGAGTTCTGAGGGGTTCATTTTGCCTGGACTAGGCAGCTGTCTTCCCACCAGCCCCAGTGTGCATCTCTCAGTCACCTAGGACTCTTGACACTATGAAGCCACTAGACTTAGGCTACAGGAAATGTAGCATCTTAGAGCCACATGAAAGCCTTAGCCTTACAGGCAGCCAGTGTCCACTCCTATCCAAGCAGCTTATGTCATAAGAGGGAGGCCTAGATGGATGTTGGTTGTTGCAGTACCAGGATGTAAAAGTTAATTTTGAGCTCATTCTTGGTTTTGCCTTGACCCCAATCACTAGGACTCAGTCCTTGGCTTCATTTTAGTCATGAGATGTGCATGTCTGGTGTTTATACTGACCAGATACTAATGTCTGGTGAATCATCATGTTCTTTGGCAGACGTTGATAACAGAACATACACATTCCTAAACATATATTCATATTTAACCCTGCTATAGTCTGTGCTAGTGATCAAAAACACAATATTATATGTAAATCCTTTGCCAGGGAAATATTCTTCCAATCTGAGCCAGATTTGCATTCTCTGTCTTAACAGGAAAGTGATTCAGATGTCAGCAAGAACGGAATATATCTTGGGTTTGGGTATAAGGTATTAATGGTATTAAAGGGCCTTAGTATTTTCTGGAATTTTGTTCTAAGGCGACGTGGTCAGAATTAATTGGTACGCAAGGAGGTGCTCGTGCTGGCCTTGAGGTTGTAGAATCTCTGATGATTAGGCCCTCAGGGGATCAGGGGAAGGTGTGCCCCGAAGTGAATGTGGTGCACGAGAGAGGCCAAAACCAAAAGAAAGCCTGTTTTACAATTTACTTACTTTGCAAGTCACAGAAATCACCTTAATACAGTTCATTTCACGTCTGCCTGTCGAGTCTCTGTCAGCAGCTTATGTGGGTTGTGCAGCTCCCTAATTTATAGATGAATAAAGGCTAGGCTTTTCTAAGGCTCTCCCACGCATTCAGAATGGCCCTCTGTTGGTTGTGCTGTGCGGTGGTTTTTCTCTCCTTCTCCCAATTCCAAACCGGTTGAGGAAGACGACACGGAAGAGGGAATACTTTGAGTCCCCATCGAACATGATTTTTGGATCCCTCCCTGGTTGACTAAAGGTGAAATCAGACGCCGCGGTGCTGATCCGTACACAAATAATTCTGAGCTTGCATAATTGTCCCGTGTGTTTTGTGCTAGGTCGTCCCTGCCATCCGACGGGGAATTTCTGATATAAAATCAGATAACCACGTCTCTCTCTGGTGATTTTATAAGAGAAAGAGTTCCTGAGTGTGCAGATCCCAGCTGTTCCTTCCTTCTTTCCCTGGCCCAGCCTCTCTGCGTGGTGTGTTTTCAGGGCCACGGGATGGTTAGTCCCTGCCTCTCTCTGCTCCACAGCTGGCTGTGCTGGACGGCACGCTGCAGGCGCTGACTGCTCCGGCCTCCGGAGCTTCGGAGGAACGGCCCCAGGAAGGGCAAGCCAGCCGGGGCTCAGAAGAGCTGCTGGAGCAGCTGGACATGGAGGAGACGGAACAGTCCAAGCTTCCCCAGTACCTGGAACGATTTAAGGTGCGTTGTAGCAGAACGGAGTCCCTCTCCGCCGGGCATTAAACATGCTTCTCGGCTGTGGTGACAGACAGGCAGGCCTTTCATGCATCACTGTCACACACGGAGGCATGAAAAACTGACATCACAAATGAGGCTTCAAACAGGAAGCGGTCTTAAAAGAAACAAATGAATTTTTATGCTCCTTTTTGTGCGTGAGCTAATCGGTCCCAGTTTTGTTCAACTGGGGCAGCGTGTCATTACGCGCACTCATCCCTGATGTGTCTGATGGGTGGGTACTAGCCGCCTCAGAACGGTCGCCTGACTCCAACCCCAGGTGGAAAGGGTCTGGTCATTTCCCATATTGCACTCATGTGCTTGATAACCCAGAACCCCAAGTGGAAATTAGAAAGCCACATTTGAGTATGATGGAGATCAGCTGCAGGCATCTTCTGTTGCTCGGCTTTGTGTTGTGCACTCGGGCCCTCCGAATACGTTTTTGGACTACATGGAAGATGTAAACAAGTTTCTTTTCCAAACAGCCCCGAGCGCTCAAGCTGCCTTTGGTAGCTTTACAGCTGCATGGCCCAAAATATTCTGTGATCTGCGTCCGGGAAGAAGAGCTGTGTTACAGGTTAACCCCTCGGCCTCTGCTTTGCTTTGTTTCTTGTCTATGTAGTGCAAAGAGAAAAATGTGCTGCCTACAGAATTCTTTGTATAAAGCAGGAAACCTTCTTATCCATGCCAGCTGACCTAGTGTGTCATTTTGAGGCAGAGAGGTGTCATTTTGCCTGATGATGACATGTAGCTCTGTTCAGTAATGCTATGGAACCAGCTATGAAATACCGTGTCCCCATGTTATAAGGACTCCTCTGTACTTGCAGCTGCTGTTCCTCCCGCTAATTCTGAAAAGTCATTCTTCAAGGTCCCTCGTTTAGAATTTGAAAACTGAGAAAGAAGGGTTGATGGATATTAGGTACACAGAGAATTGGCAGCTAAGTTAAGAACTTACATTCCTACCTGTTCCTCTTAACTTTGCAGATTAGGAAAGGCTGAAAAACAAACAAAAAATGCTGCTGTAACACTCCCAAAAGTGACTACTTCTTCCACTTGTTTCTTACATGTTTAATCTCAGAGAATAGAAATCTGTGCTGCATTAAATCCTCAGTCCTCATTCTTTTACACATGCATTGTTTTGAAAATCGAAAAAGACCTATTTATTGGCTGCTGGCTGCATATTAGGCATCAGTGCATTTCATTCATCTTCACTGTGGCTCTGCATGGTGGATGCTGCTTTTCCTATGTTACATGACAACAGGCTGAGAGGAACTGGCCCGTGACTGACTGACTGGGGATTTGAACAAAAGTTTGCTGACTCAGATTCGAGTCCTTATCCTGGTGTCCCAAGCTGTCTCCTTGGCCCCAACCCACATAGAAAGTGATATCAGAAAGAAAGAATCCTCCTTGCACATTTCTTTTTCTTCCTGTGGCCTGATTTTTATTAGTCTCAGGTAATTTGGTTGGGGTCCATTTCTACAGGACTGACCCTCACACGAGGCCTCTAGCCACTCCTCAACGCATGGATCCTGCCCACCTTCCACCCCACTACTGGAACAGGCCTCATCACCTATGCCAGGGAATTGCATTTGTTTTGGGGACATGGGGATGTGCGGCATAAGCTACAGCTGGGCCGTAAGTGGCTCTCTCTTGATGATCTACATCTTGAAGCACTTAAGGAGATTAGTGTTTTTAGTACTTGACTTCTCCAGGAATACAATACCGCCCAAACCAAGATGCCATTTCAGATGGAGCCGTAAGCAGTCGGTTTGCAAAGGAGGACCTGCAGTGGAGCTCAGCAGGTGGAAGCTTATAATAGTGCGAGCACTCATGGGAGCTGTTTAGCATGCCATTAGTAGAAAATTCTTGAAATGATTTCCATCTGTTGAAAGAAACCCTGGGTAGGCAAATATTCATCTCAGTCATTCTGAAAGAAAGGATGTGGATGGGCTTGCTCCCGTTTATCAGCTGCTTCTGCCATTTTGTGTGCGTCTTAGAGTGCCTTGCTCTGAGAGTTCGCTGCTTGCTTTGGTGCAGGTCAGAGCAGAAATGTAGGTTTGTTAGACTTGCGCTGTCTTTGTGGATTAAAACAAGAAAGTACATAGGGAATCTCAGCATATAGAGTTCCATTTACTGTTCGTGAGTGAAGGGAGAGAAGTCACATTTGGTGCATCTTAGCAAAATTGCTGGACTGAAAAAAAGGGGGGGCAGACGCTCATAGTGTCTAGATGAAAGGCAGCATGACAGGTTCCCAGTAAAGTGCCTTTTCCTGCAAGCAGAATGTGTGGAGGTTTTGCAAGTGACTTAATCTCCTTTCCTCTTTGTCTTCTCCCATCTGCACCCTCCTCCCCACCCCCCATCTCCTCTATTTTTCCTTTGTTTCCAACAGGACTTGCACTCCAAGCTTGAGGCCCTGGGCAGAGTTGAATCAGAAAGCCTTTTGACTCTGACCGCCCAGCTTATGCAGGAACAGCTCCCCACCTGCGAAGCCCAGGACATGGCAGCCTACGAGCAGAAGCTGCAGCACTGGCACCTGGAGCAGGCGCACTTGATTCAGAGGGAACGGGAGCAGAGGGAGAGGGCAAAGCAGGAGCACGAGGCCCGGAGGGCAGCAAAGGCGTCTGCCTAGCAGGCCCACAGCGCCCCAGCCCCCACCACAGGCTTCCCTAGCCCCATCCTGGGACTCACAGTGACCGTGGGGGCAGCCTCAGCCTCCTCCCTCTGGCCTCTCCTTTGCCTAAAGCAGGCTGTCTGCGGGATCAGAGCCACGGTGGTCAATGTAGTAAGGCACTGTGACTTCCCATCACCTGCCGAGAAGGGCTGCAGAACTGTGAGTGGCAAGTGGTCAGACTGAAGCCCCAGCTAAGCACTTTAAATAAGGTGCTCTCGAGGCTTATGGTGGGGTTTCTGGGGTCAGGGATCAGTGTTGAACATTGAAAATTCCTAATCCATAGCGGTGGTGGAGGGAGAGGTGTGGTTGAATAGCCTCATGTCGAGCACAGGCTTTTGAATGGTCTCTGTCTCCTCAGTGGCAAACTGTGTACCCTGAGCCTCATCCCGCTCTGTGTCCTCCCAGCCTGAGCTGGGTGTGGGATGCCCACACGTCTCAGCTTCTCCTTCCCCCGTGTCTCTTCCCTGCAGACCGGAACTTGGGAGAAATTGAGGACAGGAGTGAACACAGCACCATGAACCCACTGGCTTTCAAATTTCAGGCACCCACGGTGACATTTTTAGAATGGAAAGGCTTCTGAGGAGAAAGCTAGCTCTAGCTCTGAAGCCACGGCTTGGGTTCTCCATCATGTTGGGGTAACTTCTTTCCAAAACATTCTCAGCTCCTTCCTCAAGGAGGTAAAGTGAGCCTTTTGTGTCCACACGTACAGCTTGTCAACACACATTTCAGTTGGAGAAGTAGGAGAGAACAAGAGGCAGGATGGGGCTTGTAGTACATAGGAGATATGCGTAACTGTGCAACCGTCAGGGGGTGGAAATTCCTTCCTGAAGCTTCTCTGTGAAAGGGTCCAGGGGCAGCTCCTGCTTGCTATGTAATTTTGCTGTTACGTTCAGTGGTAAACTGTTATTCAAGGTTGTGCTCTTTTATCAAGAACCTGTGGAAATAAATGTTCTGGGATTCTTTTGGTGTATTCTTTGTCTTTTAGGGAAGGGAGGAAGAGAGGAAGTCACACCATCAATATGGTTAGTCTGATTTTGAGCAGCATTTTTTTAACCTTCCTTCTCTATCAGACTTCGGCATTTATAACCACCACCACAACCATTAACATGTGTTGAGGACGAACTGTGTGCCAACAGCTCAGGCAGCCCTGTGCGGGGGGTAGGAGTGACCCCATTCTTGAATGAGGAAGCAAACTAAGTGGCTGAGGTGAGGCCGGCCCCGCTCCTCACCCGGCGTGCTGACCACAGCCATAGCTGCAGTCCACACCCAGCGCAGGGCCTCGTGGCTGAGCAAAGCGGAGTCTTACTTAGGTAGAAGGTCAAGACCAAAAGTCGGTTGTGAGATTTTGCTTTATCAGGGGCAGGGCTTTTTCAGCCACTCCCTTATTATATCAAGAGGAAGGTTCAAGGTGAATCAGAAGGCCCCTTTTGCTCCGTAAATTACTGACCATCATGGCACGAAGCATCATGTTAATACTGCAGCTCATAATTTGGCTTTCTGTTTCCTCCCCATCTGTCCCTGTCCCATGTGATTTCCAGTTTTTACCAGAGTGGGGAGCATGAAAACTCCCACTGAGCAACCGCACAATACCTGACTCTCCTCCTCTTGGGGCCGTGTTGCCTTGGCACAAAACTTAGCTTCGTGTTTTCACACCTTCTATCTGGCTGTGGATATCAGATATGTGTGTGAGATTTTTGTTGTTGTAGATTTTCTGTGTACTCACAGGCCCTGAAAATTAGTTTATTAAAGTCATTTTTTCACTATGAATGAATTAGCATCTCATGAGTAGAGGCCAGAAATGCTGCTAAACATCTCGTAGTGCCCAGGGCAGCCCCATGACAAAGAAGTACCTGGTCCAAAATGTCAGTAGTGCCAAGGTCAGAAACCTTGGCTGAGGATACGTAAGCAGGGCCTCCACAGGCATTTTTGCGCTGATGTAGATGAGACTCAAGAAGAATGTTTGTACAAATGACATTTCTCAGGCTAGGAAAGTAATTAACATTTAATAATTTTAATACTTATTTAATAAAATAATAGTTGCTTTTTAAGTGAATGAGTATAAAATATGCAGTAATATAGGGTAGGCTATTATTCTTCCAAAACAAAGAAAGTCCATTATGGAAAAGAGTAAATGATGATTTATATGATTTTGGTGTTGGGCGATAAGTAAAACTGGGACCAGGAGTCCTAAGTTCCAAAATGAAGCTGCCATGACGTGAGCTCCTATGAGTCAGCGGCACTCTACACCATTGCACCCAGTTAACCTCCCTGGGAGTGCATGGTGAGGAAGGGATGAAGTTTGAAATGGGCTCAGAGGGCTTTGGCTGTAGGGAATGAAAAGCAGAAAATGTGGTATGGTTGTATTTTCATTAAATGGTTATTAATAATCTTCAGAGATGAACTTTTCAAACTCTGACAATGATAAATTTTTTAAATCTTCCTTTAGAAAATGGGGTAAGAGGAGTGCTTTTCAACATCATTGTGTTAGGGAAATTGCCTTTTATTCTAAGTAACAGTTTCTTAGCTTGAAAATAACCTTTCCTTTCCCCGTTGAGTTGGCTTTGTTGCTGACATTGCATGCTGCCATGAGGATGCTCCTACCCATATAGTAACAAGGAGGTCTGGAGAAGGCAGTGGCTTTGCCCCTGAGATTGTGGCAGTTACACCTGGGATCTTTGTTTAAAACAGTTACACTCAGGCTCTGAGTTTATTATGTATGAATGTTAGGGATTCCAGATGTGAGCTGGACATGTTCAGAAAACAAAGTTTATTCTGAAAGCATCTGAAAATTAATTCCATTGTGGGCTTTAAATGCTCGATCAAGGAATGTAGGGAAGATTTATAAAGGATTTCTAATAGGTACATTATCTTCTCATGTACGCAGTGGTAGGAGAATTTCACTTGCTTTTTTGGTTTCTACAATACTTCATCTCAGCAGAGTTCAAAATTTTAATCCTTAAACCACCACCCCCAGGTTGATATGCCTAAAATAGTATGTGGAATAAAACCAGTGCCCGTTAAAAGCTTCCTCCAGTGACAGTATGCTGGGCCACTGTTGGATATCAGTGTTTCCCGGGCTCTGGCTCATCATTGGACCCATCTTGATTACAAAAACTATATTTAACAACTCCTCTTTGTGAATGCTCATTTCTGCCTGATTTAATTCCACCTACTTAGAACAGCCCTGCAGGGCAGGGATTATTACCCTCATTTCGCAGAGGAGAAAACTGAGGCTTATGTGACTTGCCCAGGGCCACAGGACTAATAAGTGGGTTCACAGTGCTTGAACCCAAGTTTGTCCAATTCCAAACCCACTTCCAGCAGCTGCACCATATAACCCCCAGGCCAACCTGAGACCAAGTACGGTCATTCATTCAACCAGTATTTATTGAACATCTGTTGTGTGTCAGGCACTGTTAAAATAGTCACTGAGGACATAGCAAGGAGCAAAATAGACCAAGATCCCTTCCCTCATGGCATTTACATTCTGTGGAGGGAGACAGTTAATTCACGAGTACATAACAAGTCATATGGTAATAAGTGGTAGAGAGAGAAAGCAAGGAAGAGAAAAAGAGAATGCTGTGTAGGGGCTGGAGGTTGCAACTTCAACTAGGTTGGTTAGGGAAGGCCTTCCTGGAAAAATAACTTCTGACTAAAGACCCACGGGGGTGAGGGTGAGGGTGAGAATCATGGCATTACTTGTGGAAGTGTGGCAGAGAGAGGAACCAGCACCAAGGGTGCAGATGGAAGCCTGCCTAGAGTGCCAGAGGACTAGCCAGGAGGCCAGTGTGGCTGGAGCAGAAAGTATAAGGTGGAGAATAACAGGAGATGAGGGGTGCGGGAGGGTACAGATGGTGTAAGACTCCCTGGCCCGTTAGTAAGGGTGCTGGCCTTCACTCTGAGATGAGAGCCCATCTGAAGGTTCTGATGGCGTGCTCTGACCTAACAATTTCAGAGGGTTCACTGGTCTAGCTACTATGTGGTGAACGAACACGGAGGGCAGAGATTGGACACGGGAATATCAGTTAGGAGGCTACCGCCATAATCCAGGAGAAAAACGATGGGCTTAGACAGTCACAGTAAATGTGAGGAGAAGGGGTTGGACGAGATGTATTTGGAAAGAAGAGCCAGCAGACTTGCTGACGGGCCAAGATTTTTTACCTGAGCAACTGGAGTAATGAGTTTGCCATTTACTGAGGTAGAAAAGCCTACAGGAAGAAGTAGTTTGGGGAAATCAAAGATTTGTTTGGGGGCATGTTAAATTTGATTGGAGTTATTTTACAGATCCTTATTAACCATCCAAATGGGGCTCTTAATAGACAGCAGGATCTGAACTTGGAGATCAGAGAAGAGGTACAGACTGGAGATAGCAGTTGTAAAAGTCATCAGCTCAAATCCATGAGACTGCATTACAGTAACATGCAGTTTTGGTTTGAGTGGGGAGAGTCTGAGCCATGAAATGGAGCTGTGCCTATTTTTTATGGCGAGATCACCCCATGAAGCAGTCCTTATTATGATGCTCCATCATCTGTGAAAACATGGCCAGGAGCACCCCCAGAATTACCCAGAAGAACTGCTCATCTTCAAGGAACTGGGTGTGACCAAGAGTCAATGTGCATATATGACTCCAGTGAATTTTCGAGATGCACAGTATAAAATGAAAGAAGAAATGGTGATCTGGGATTATGCAAGAGCCCGAGAATTCACGAGTGAGGAGTTTATCGAGAGATCATTGTAGGGACACAGAGAAACATTTAGAATGAGCAATACAAGTATAAAGAGAGAGAAGGTGGTGTCCGTACCTTAGCAGACCTTTGTTGATTTACCTGGAAGACAGGAAAAAAGAAACCGAAGAACGCCACGTCCAGTGTCTAGAAAAGGACCAGCTGGAAGGGTATTAACTCCCTCCCCATCTCTGCTGTGCCTGGGTCTGGAGGGAGTGGGATAGAAACACGTGGGGAGGTTTGGGTCGGGTGAACACCTGGCAGGGCTTCCCTGGGACCGATGACCTCCTAAGACACAGGACTTGCAGAGCCAAAGCCCGGGTGGTTCCCGGGCTAATGCAGATGGGCCCGCACCCTCGGTTCCGGCCAGAAAGACATCCTGAACTGAGTAGTTTGACAGTGGAATAGAAGATAACTTACTGTGATAGATGTAATTAAAATCTCTTGGTGATGATTTCCCACCCTGAGTTCTCACATGCTAAACCCTTTCATCTCTGGAGGCATTTCCAAATCCCTTCTGCCAAACAGCAACTTCTAACGGGACCAGTCCGTGAAGGCCCAGGGTTTGGAGGCACAATATAAGATAAAAGGAGTGTATGTAACAAAGAGACATCCTTATGACTCAGGTCATACTGCAGTCGCCTTTTGGGGCCAAAGTGTCATCTCTGAAGACAGGGCCAGGTCCTGGAAGTCTCTGTTGAGCCCTCCGTGGGCCTATTGTGACGATGTGGAAGGAATCGAGGTGCCGGTGCCTCCCACTGCACGCTCGCCATTCGGAGCCAGGTGGGCCCCCGGCATAACTGCTGCCGCTCTGTTGGTGTGAGCCGTTGCCTCTGCCTGGAGTTCGCGTCTGTCCACCACACACACACACAGCAGGTCTCAGCTTAGACATCCCTTCTGCTGCTCTTCCTCACCCTTGAACTTTGGGAGCCCCCGTCACCCCAGTCAGTTTAGGGCAGCACTTTTTTATGTTTTGTTCGCCTTTATAAATCCCCACAGTATTACTCACTGCAGGGTATAGAGTGAAGGTACAAGAATCATTTGAATGACTAAGAAATTCCCTCTTTTTTCAGATACTCTGTTATTTATAATCACTTGCCCTAAAACAGCTTTTAGTTCTTGGGTGTCAAAGCCACAGGGAATTGTTAGTTATATAAGCTTATTCTGTAACTGAGCAAGAAACCAGGAGGCAGATATGGTATTAGGTGTAATTCCTGAACATGATGGCTTTGTAGAGCCCCAGAAAGTCAGTCTTGGGAGGGATCACCCAGTCTGACCATCTTGTCAAATCCTCTCATTTTACAGGGAAGTAAAGAAACCTCGGATGGATAAAGTGACTGAGGTCAGGGAGCCAGCCGTCTGTGGCCGAGCTAGGATTAAAACCTGTGTTTTGCTTTATATAAGAAACCCTCCCAATATCCTCCTTCATCTGCATTGGTCTATGGATTCTTTTTAAGCAATAATGGCAATTATCTGTTTCCTTCACCTCCCAGTTTCTGTCCTTAGACCCCAACACACTCCAGGGGTGGGTTAGAAAAGATAACGATGTAGCAGTTACCAAAATAGCACAAGGCCCTCTCTGCAGTTTGCCAAAAGCCAGGGAGCCACTGAAAAGAACACAATCAGCCCTCGTGAGTGAATGTGTTCCCCCACTGTGGGTGGCAAGTCCCAACTCCTGATGAGCCCAACTCAGCACACAAGACAAAGGACAGCACAGCACACACATGAACTTTTGCCACTTTTGTATTTTATTGTGGAACTGAGTTTTTTTTTTCTTTTACATCAAATATCCTCAATGGAAGAGGGGATATTGCACACAAATATCATAAAAGCACTACATATTACTTTCACTGAAAACTAATTTTCTACATTAGATATGACTGGATAGGATAGAAGTGATGCAGGATTATAAGACATAATACCATACACAGCTGCAGACTGACACAAACACCATTCAGAACAAGAGAGAGGAGTGGAGGTGCTTCTCAGCTGGGCTCAAGACCACTTCTTTCCAGGCCCGGAAAGAGAAGGCTGCATGCAGCGCAGGTAAGCACGACTCAGGACGGCTGCACGGTGTTCTCGAAAGGGCAGCCCGGTCTTGATGCCTCATCTTGATGGCTCCTGTTTGGGGAGCTCCAAACGAGTGAAGAGAAGCTATTTATTTTTTTCCCTTCCTTTTCAGTTTTTGATGCTGCCTTTTAAATTAATAAAGTCAGATTTTTTTTAATAGTCAATAGTTTTAATACCAGGTGAATAACCTAATTGCTTTCAAAGAAATGCTCATCCCTAGGCTGTTTTTGGTGTGTTGTTCAGTTGGTTAGAAGATAAAAGCTTACAGTTCCTTTCAAATGGAAACAAATCTTTTCTTCTAAATCTGAAGCACAAAAAAAAATGTTATTAATCTAACTCACAATATCATTACCGAGCAAGAACCTCCTGTGACAGGTGACTAAAGAGAGGCAAGAAAAGCAATTTCAGAATTGTAGAGCAGCTCCTGAGAGCTGAAATTTGGTAATAGAGAGAAAATGGAAGGTGGTAGAATTTTCATTAGCAAATGATTGAATCTTATTAAATGAGTATTGAAAAGCTCCTAAACTGCATAAGCTATTGGAGACACTTAAAACATTCATATACACTGGGGAAACCATTCACTAGGATATGTAAGGTTTAAAAAAAAAAAAATTTTTTTTTTTTTTTTGAACTCCATGGAAAATGGTGTTGGGGGGGGAAGGGGTCATTGTATCCAGTCCCACCACAAGACTGAGAAAGCATGCATGGGGGTTGGGTTTTGAGAAAGGGGATAGAATTCGTTAAAATTGAAAGTGGAGGATCATCTCTTAACATTTAGTCTCTGTAGAATTTTGCTTAAGAATACTACCAAAAGTTCGTGATCATGAGTGCCCTCTTGATGGAGTCTCGTCATTTAAACAGTGTAAATTCCTTTCACTCAAATATTCAATCTGTACAATTGGATTAAGTAATCAGTACGAATAAAGCTCCTAGAAGTCTGTGTCAATCTCTAGCCCTCACCATGAATGTACATGGTACATTGTGATGGCTGTTACTAAACTAATTGTGTACTTATGGAACTAGCAAAATTAGGTTAGTCACACAGGTAGGAGAGGTGTCTGGAAGGACAGGAGCGACCTGCAATGCAAATATTGACTTTCCTGGTATACTCAAGCTCTGCGGTCATCACTGAGAACAATGGATGGAAAAAGGTACCGTTACATTTCGTAGGAAAAAGAGCCAGCTGACCAGTGACAGCTTTTGTGTATTTTTCCCATTAAATCCCATAGCAAAAAAAAAAAAGGAAAAAAAGGAGTAGGATAGAATGGTTATAATTGAAGATTGGCTATAATTCTCCAAAATGTACTTTTTTACAAAGCAAAATAATGCACACGTTAAATTTAATTTGGGGAAACTGGAAAATAATTCCGTCTTCTATCAAAGAAAAATCAAGCAGAGGTCTGGATTTGGCAAGAAGGCTGGAAATCAGTTTCTCTTCCCAGGTATTACGTGGACCTAACCAACTCAACTAACCAGTAAATAATTATCATGAGTTATCTTGGGTGGTCTCATAAAATAAGTTTGAAGTAGGTAAGTTTATACTCAATAAAATCCATTTTTGTCACAATGAGTTTTCCATTTTGTGTGATTTTTTTTGTACCCTTTACCAATGTGTCATTCTTAAGGACTCTAAAGAAATGGGGTAATAAATAAAAGCATTTCTAGAGAAGCCTAAAAAAAATAGAATATTAATTTTTTAAAAAATTAAAACATTTGAAAAATGTAATTCACAGCATTAAGTAGACTGCATAGGTCCTCCGTGGAGGGACCCTGAAGAAGCATTGTTTAAACCCTCATAGTAGTTAGTTAGCAGTGCAAAACATACACTTACCAGACAAAAATCAACTAAAATGTTAATTTTGAAATAAATAACTAACATAGAAAATAAAATGAGGTCATTGTTCACTACTCCGTAGATCTTAAAGAGTCTGCAGGAAACACAACGTGACAGAGCACAGCACAGTTGTCACTGAGAAGTTTGCCACATCTGAACACTGGGTGCATTGATCTGCAACTTGAAACTTGACGTCAGTTTTAATCATGATCTGGCTTCCAGGTTCATAGTTCAATGACGACAATGATGGAAATGATCTCTGAACTCTACATGATGAATCGTCGGAGACGGGAATTCATTTGCTCTCAATGAATTATTTCTTTTACCTTTTTTTCCAGAAAAGAAAATCCCAAAGCAAATTTTTGCTAGGGTTCTTTGAACTTGTCTTGGCTCTTTTACCTCATGGTTAAAGGTCTTGAAAGAAGGATGTAGAATACCACAAGGTGATACACTTGCAAAGGCCTGGGAAAGTAGCCTACCGTGCCATTCTGCCCCACTCTCAAATAACACATACTCAGGTTTGTATGTTAGGGGAATCAAGGGGTGGGAGGTATCACTATTCCTGGTAGTTACGGGTTTTAATAAATATTACTGCAACATCAGACTTCAATCTCACCAGAACTTCAAGAAACATTATTTTGTCTTATGAAAGACTTAAAAAAAAAAAAAGACTGTCACTTGAAATTTTCTTTGCATTTTCCTGTAAATGAAAACATTTGTTAAAAAGTTCACCTATGAAAAGTTCTCACATATCTAAAAACAAAAACAAAAACAAAAAAACTCTTCTGTACACTTGTTCCCATAATTATGCTGAAAGTAATGGAAAATTTTTAAAAAAAGGAAAAAAGCCAATGTAAGACAAAGGAAGGTAAATACTGTACACTTGTCGAGAACCTCTTCCACCAGAAGATTCACTGTGCTCCCAGTTCTGATCATAGAAGCCATTTCGATCTTGGAACTTGCAGTCGTAGAGAAGCTATGATAGGCTCAACTTGTTCGGCTGAGGGGCCACAGGTGCACTGAGGTGGCATTCAACACACATGACTCCGCATCAAACCGCTGCACCCATCAGATCAGCTTCTAGGTCCCCCTCCCACACGCGCACACACTTGCTCCTTTAACTGGAGTATCTATAATCCTACACAGATGTTTTATAAACTTGCGGTCTCACATTAAAAAATAAGTGCATCAAGTATCTTTGTACATTCAAGTCTCTTTCTAAGGCAAATTGTCTACCGTGTGTACTCCCAACCGCTTTGGTATTTGCTTGTTAATTGGGGTGGACTTGGGTGTTTCCGCATGCAGGTGAAGTGACTCCGAGTGGACTAACTGGGTGGACAAATGCTGGGAGCATGCCTTAGATCAATCTACTCGTGTGTCTGAAGAGTCTGAGAGTTCGGAATGGGGTTCAAACCACTCGCTCATCCAGTCTGCGCTCACTACATCATGTCAGTGTGCAGCCTTCAAACTGAAGGAGCTTAATTAAGGCGTGAAAATCTCACATGCCCTCGTAACAAGTTTTGTTCTTTTTGTTTCCTTCCAGCTAACTTGTTTTAGAAAATGAAGACCCTTTTGATGACTCAGACTGACACAAACTGAAAACTTGGCCTATGTAGACTACAGAATACAGACTGCCCGAGAAAATGCAGCCCTAAGTGCTGGTTATTCTCTCCTCCTTACCCCACCTTGCTCTGTCTCTTTCTCTCTGGGTATCTCACCAGCACTCTCTACCATTACCTCTCCTTCCCTTGCATTCTTTTCCTTTCTCATTCTCTCTCTCCTGTGTTCTCTCTCATTGTGCGCGCGCACTCTCTCTCTCTCTCTCTTTCTCTCTCTCTCTCTCTAAGACAAATGCCTCTACCTAGCAGAAGCCAGTTGGGTTTGCTAGTGCATGGTTTCCAAATGTTCAGCAGAGATGAGCTGGGATAGGTCATTTTGCAGTAACTTGAACCCTACTGTGGGAATACTGTTACTTCCCTTCGCAATCAGCAAAAACTAAGAAATACTAGTGACTTGCATCACCGTGACACAGTATAGCATTTGGCAGGTAACAGTTCAGTGACTTATTTAGACGACTTGACTTGTTGGAAAAGGTGGTTTCAAACTGAGGAATTTCTGGAAACAAAGTTCAAATCCTGTGGTGTGGCTGGCCTTGGTTTCTACAGTTCAATCTTGCAGGCGGGGAAGGATTCGTCTTGCATAACCACCGTGCTGCTACTTGCTAAAACCATGATGTTGAGGTCTTGCTGGTTCTCGTGGGTCTCTTGGTACCACTCCCTCATCACTTCCGAGTCATGAGTCGGGATCAGGGTTACCTGCGTGGAGACAGGAAACAGCCGGTTAAGGGCAGAACTAGAAATCTGATTTAAAAAATAGAGCAATAATAAGGTACGAATCAGACCATTAAAAGAGGAAGGGGAAAGAGAGGAAAATTTTCGGTTTTTTCTCAAGAGATACAAAGGACTTTCCAACTTAATACATTTTCCAGAAATCAAAATAGAGCCGTAAAAAATTAAGTTTTTCTGAGAGGGTTAAAGACTGGAACCAAAAGCAGCTCATGCCCAGTCAATTAGTTCATCTATATTCATCATCGAGTTTTCAAATACTCAGTGTTAAGAAGGGCTTCAGTTAAGGTGGGATTGCTTGTATTTCCTTTCACAGACCTGGGCAATTTTGCATGAAAGATACTGCATATTTAATCCAAGGAACTTTAGTTATCATTGCCACTCAATTGTGTGTAACTAATATTGTATCCTGAGAACAAAGATTTGTTATCTTTGTGTCTGTGGCTGGGATGGTAAGAGTGGGTGGGTGGCTGGCTGGCTGGGTGGGTACTAGTTTGAATGGTAAAAATTCCATCTAATACTCATTAGGAGGCCACTGGGTGTTTCTCATGAGATTTAAGATGATTACCTAGCAAATAATTGTATTTATTGTTATGCAAACACAGTTTACTAGGTGACTATGCAAAACCACAGGTAAACCTGAGATAAGCAAAGATCACCCCAAAATAAGAGAGGTGGTTCATAGCCAGTTACAATGTGATGTTTGTGAGCTGGGAGGGTCCTGTTGGGGACCATTTTCAGTAATGCTCCTCCCGTGGGATTTCACCTGGCCTGGTGATTTTCTAAATGGCCATATTCCTAGCTTTGGTCTATTTGTGAAACACAAAGGCGTAAAGACAATTTGAGTAGCTCTCATATGGAAATAGCATTTTGATTCTTGGTATATTAGAGGGAAGGTCAAGTAATCTTGGGCCCATTTTGTAGACAAGTGAACTATGCCTAGGATGGTGAAATGGCTTTCCTCCCAGACGGTGGTAGTGGTGGTACCAAGAATAATATTCTAGACTATCTTCCGTGTGTGAAATCCACTTTGTCCTCAGGATATTTCATGTGGGAGAGACCCATGGGGCACCTCACGCGGATCCACAATCACAGTGGTGCCTCTTTAAACGATTCCTTCCCTCCGCCTCTGGACACAGCTCCATGTGCAGTGCAGACACTGTCCTGGGGCTCTTACCTGCATGTTGCTGCCCCACTGGGCTTTCCCTTCCAACAAGGCATCCAGGACAGCCCGGCTGGGCTCCTCAGCAGCAGGGTCATTCCCACTCACCACGTAGTAGGATGACCTCACTCTCTTGAAAAATTCGACATCAACATTCTTACTATTGCTGTGATTGGGAATATAGCACAGGTCCAAATACACAGGGGGGCCTGGAGGCACAGCTGAGGGCTTGGAAGGCTTGGTGTTTCCTGGTCCTTTGGTAAACAAATAGAGAAAAGCCAGGGTCACAGAAATGCGAAGAGACCCACTGGTCCGGTACTCCTTTCCTACTCATCCCCAAGAAGGTCCTGCAGGATATGCAAAGGGGGCATTTGGGCATTTCTCTCTCTCTTGTAAAGGGTAACTGGAGAAAGCATAACATGGTTGTTTACCATCTCAACAGAAGAAGCAAAGAATGGGATGATTTTCCTTTGTGGACAACCCCTTAGAAAGAAGGAAGAGTTCCAAGGCCTTCCCAAAGGATGGAACTAGAGAGTAATACTCCTCCTAAAAGAGCTGCTAATGTGCATCCTAATTTGAAAAGTGATCTAAGAAACCAATTTTGAAAGTCAAAAGGAAGCCTCTGCATTTGGCAAACACAGTTATGAGCAATGTTAGTAATTCATGTTAGGATCTCATGTGACAGCAACTCTGCTCACAGCTGAATATTATGCCCCTACATCTGACTTAGTAAATGGTTCAGATTTTAACCTCCTATGATCTCCAAGGCCCCCAGAACTCAGCCTTGTTCATAAACTGATGAAACACTATATTCGGTCCTAGCACAGTACTCTGAAAAGTGAGACATCTCTCCCTCAGCAAGGCTGGCTACCAAACTTTGACAAGAAGGTTCAGAGAGACGAGGCTTCTCTAGCCAATCAAGACCTACCAGACTGGGGAAAGGGGCATCTGGCTGCCAACACTGGGAGTCTAAATTAGAAAGCCCAGGCAAAGTCAAGATTCAGATTAACCCAAAACTTTCCTGGCACCTTGTCTGATGAGATGGCTTTCTGACTTGTTCTGGCTAGAAGGTTTAAATTTTCTGGAACATTAACAGAACTGGCATTCTAAGGCAGTGGTCCTTCAGCCTAGCTGTATAATTAGCATCACCTAAAAAGCCTAATACTCATGCCCAGACCCCACACCCCAGAGTCTGGCTTCACTGGGCTGGGACAGGGCTTGGGCACCACCGTCTTTTAAAAGCATCCCAAATAATGCTAATGTGCAGTTGGTTTGAGACCACTGCTATAAAGTCATTTAAAATACCAGCTGGATCCTATATACTTAATCCTCTTTCCTTTCTCCATAGGATAGTTAAAGACTGTCAACCCAGAGTCAAACTACCAGTGAATTCCTTCAATTGTCCAATTTTAGTTTTAGAAGGAGTGGGGGAGTGAAGAGAATCAGCCAAACTGGTATTTGGGTAAACTGACTCATTTTTAATGAATAACCAGCCATTTTAATGAATCTGAGCTAAAAGCCCTCAAAATGTCCATATTTAGGCCTACCAAAGAATTCTGACTGATAGCGGAAGTTTATTAACTACAGTTCTAATGATTAAAAATGTCCACAATTTTCCCTTGTGCGCTAAATCACTACCATCAACACTAAACGAACTGAGAGAACTGACAGCAGTCGATCCAGATTTGTTAAAAAAAAAAAAAAAAAATCCATTAACAATGCAGTTGTGTTGTTTTAGAAACCTACTGGAAAAGCACCTTCAAAGTAAATTCAAATGAACTCATCTTTATTTATTACTTGGCCTTAAAAATATCTCTTTAAACGACACACAAAAAATGTTTTAAAAACCCCATTGTGTGGGCTAGAGTGGCTATATCTGGCAAGTTTGGTAGCGAGCTTCAGTTGGTTTTTATCTGTTTGAAAGGATGTCATGTTTTCTCCTAAGTGCAGGCCGGTTGCCAACTCTTTCAGACCAAGAGGTTAATTATCTGGTGGTTTTCCATTAGTTCTAAGCATGAACAAATTCAGTTTGTTTTCTGCATGCATGTACAAAGAGGAAATGTGATGAGAACTCAGGCTTGAAATTGATCCTCCATGCTGCTTAAAGTAGAGCTTGGCAGCTATAAGTGATACTTCCTAAAATGCACAGAATTTGAGAGGCCCAAGGTTCATCTACCAGATTTTTCCCTAATAAACGAGGAAATGTTATTTAAATTACTTTTTGCTTTACACGTTAGGGTCAATTTATATTACTTTGTGAACAGAGGTCTGAAATCCCTGAATAACTACTTAAAGCAAATAAAATGTATTAATGCAAATCCCTATGATTGGTTTGAAGCAAAGAAATGAAGCTGGGCCATCAGAGACCTGTTCCATCAAAAACCCAGGTTATTGCTGGGTTTTTGGGAATTGAATAAGGGAATTGGGACCAAAGGAGAAATGATCAGAAGTCAGAGATATCTCCTTCTACCAACTGAATTTCAACTTGGAATAGAATCGCGACTCTCTTGTTAGTGAGACCGCAGCATAAGAGGGGGTTAAGAAGAGCCTTCGATGTTTTTCTCTCAATTTGTACTGGGTACTGGTCAACTGAAATTATGATATTCGTTGGCCAATAAGAAAACAGAGCACTAGGCCTTTAATGTGCATGTCACTCTAGACTGGCGATTCTTTTTAATTTAAAATTTTTCTAATTTTTAATTTTAAATGTTACAACTTTAAAAAATGTTATAATTTTACTTAAAAATTTTTTTTCATAAAAGAATTGAATCTGAATCTTGGGCCTACACTGGTTACGCTAGGCTCAGCTTGGCACTGCTGTGCTCCTGAAACCTTCGGGAGCTCCCGGCCTGTGTCACCTTGGCTCGATTCTGAGGCCAGTGTGACTGAAGCCAATGCCAACACAGTCTTCCAGGGGAGCTTGAAACACACATCCCTGGTTCTGAAGATTTAGAACAAGGCTGTGGTTGCTGTGTGGCCGAAGGGAGCAAACCCAGGAGATCACAGCTGGTGAATCAGAGCTGCTCTGGGCAATGTGCTGCACCACCCTCAAGCCTGCGGCCACGCGGGACTCACACCCACCACGTTTCGGCAGAGGAGACTAGTAAAAGGGAAGGGATTGTTGTACTCTCTCATCTTCCCAGTACCAAGTCACAGGGACATTCAAAGGCTCCGGTCACAGTGGAATAGTTGTGGCCTGTATCAGGGTGCTGGCACCTTCCACCTACCTGCAGCTGCAGTCTTTACCGATTTGGATGTGGAAGTGTTGGCAGCATTCTTGGTGTCCTTGTCTTTCTCTTCCCCACGTGCAGCTTTGACCTCAGGAGTGGTAGTGGTTTTTGTTGCTTTTTCCACAGATTCCTTCTTCTTAGGAGAAGCCACTCTGGACACCTTATCTGAGGATTCTTTCAAGCCCGCTGGTTTTGGTGAAGCTGCAGAGGGCTTCGACTTCCCATCACCCTTTTTGACAGGTGACGACGATTTGGTCTTTGTACCTGGCTTTTTGGTTTTGGTCTTCTCTTTCAGGTCTTTCTTCAGAGCTTTGCCTAGGTTCTGCTCAATGGCCAAGGCCTCCGGGTCCATCATGGACACGTCAGGGTGGCGTGGAGAAGGGCTGCGGTCCTGCATGGGAGCTGGAGGTGGGTCCATGTGTTTGTATGTGACGGTTTTGTCTGTGGGGATGGTTTCTGATTCATCTTCAGAGTCGATATTTGCATCAGCTGTGATGGAAGGGCACTCTTCGGTCTCCGGGGGGACATCAGAATCTGTCTGGGATGGAGCTGACTCGCTGACTGAGGTGGGAGGGGTTTCGTCACATTGTCGCCCCTGTGGCTTTCCTCCTGGAGGCGGTGGGGCTCCCCCTGCTTGGGTGAGGGGCTTCTCAGATTCTTCAATTGGCTCTTCGCTGGCAAACCACTCGAGAGGATTGGGATTAATGAAGGAGGGCGAAAGTTCTGTCTTGGGATGCTTGTATTCACAGGAGGACACAAGGCATAAGTCCACATCCTGGCGAGCCTCTGAGGGGGACTTCTTTTCTGCAGGGTAGCACTGGTCTGAAGTCTCATAGGAATACGTAGATGCTTGGGGGGTTCTGGTAATTTTCTCTGCCGTCTCATAACAGTACGTGGAAGCATCAGGGGCTCGGGTAGCTGTTGTAGGTGTCTCATAGGAGAAACTTTCAGACTCAGGGAAACTGGCAATTTTCTCAGTGGTCTTGTAAGAGTAGCTGGAATCCCCAAGTGTGTGGCCGCCATCTTCAGAGTCATCATAGCCATTGCTGATGTCATCCAGGAGCCTTCTAGACCGCTCAGTCTTTTCATAGCTGTAACCGCTCCCTTCAGGGGACCGCATCGTCTTCTCACTTGTCTCATAGCTGTACTCGCCCTCTTCAGGGCTCCGGGTGGTCTTCTCAGCAATGTCATAGGCATAGCCACCATCTTCAGGGGTCTTGGTGGTTTTCTCAACGGTGTCATAAGAGTAGCTGCTGTCACACGGGGATTTTGTGGTTCTCTCTGTCTTCTCATAGTAATAGCCGCTCACGTCTGGGGGCCGGGTGGTTTTCTCATAAGACTCATAGTCGTAACCTTCTTCATCTGGGGACATGGTTGTTTTCTCGGGCTTTTGATAGGCATAGCTGAAGTCACCAGGTGTCTTCCCTCCACTGTCCTTCTCCACACCAGAGGAGGTCAAATCTCTGTTCAAGGCCAGCTGGTGTTGCATCGTATCAAATAACATCGAGGCACGGAAGCCAAAAGGCTCTGCGGATGCTGCATCCAACGATGGAGGGGAGGAAGTGTGGCAAACTGCTATGTTCTCTTTGACAGCCGAGGTAGAATCTGAAAAGCTAGGTGAATATAAAGGAGAGGACTCTCTTGGGGTGAGTGGAGAAATATCAGATTTTGGTGAGAGCTTCTCTCCTTCTAGACTTTGTACTTTTTCTGAGGTGAGTGAGGCATATAAGGATATATCTCTGGGAGGAACGACATCAGATAGGGTGTCTTCTTGGAGAGGAGACGCTATCTGAGAGGGAGTATGTGCTGAAGAGGTGGATGGGGAGGCCTCAACCTGAGACACTGAGATGAGCTCAGAAAGATCATTATCTTGGGTGTAGGATGGCTCCTCCATTGGTGGTATCTTATGTGATAAACTAGAGTCCTGCATGTCAGAAGGACTGTAATCCACTTCAGTGGGCCCATTTTCAGTGATGTGAAGCATACTTGCACCCACCGTAGGGTGATCTGGAGACTGTCGACTAAAGTCCATAGCAAGGGAATGCTCAGGGGATTCTTGGCCAAATTCAATAGACATTGAGGACTGTTCTGATCTGTGATCTTGGACTGGTGTCCTGGATTTGGCTGTTTTAGGGGAGAAATCTGGTGGAGAAATTGACATTGGTCTTGGACATTCTTCTTTAGATGGAGACATTTCTGTTTCCTGGAAAGTAGTAGGCGTTTGCACGACAGACACTGAAAGGGAGTCATCTACTTCTGTGGAATGTGGGGAGCCAACTTCGGCGTGCAGAGAAGGAGACACGTCATCTGTTGTTGGCTCTGGAAATGAGCTTGTAGCCACGGAAGCTGTGGATACTGAGGCCACACCCTCCATATGAGAATATGTGTCTTCTGCTACACCCTCATCAACAGGAGTAGCCGACTTGTCTGAGACAGTGCCTTCAGAAATGGACATCTTAGTGTCTTCCTTAAAAGATCCAAACTGACTGACATCTATTTGTGTAGGAGAAACATCTCCTCCTAACTTCCTTTCATCTAAAGCCAGTCCAGATTGAGAAGTCATGGCTTCGACATCATCAGTTTTCTTTTCTTGACCAAAGTCTTCCTTTATTGGTATAAAGTCTGTGCTCTTCCCTTCCTCTTTGTCTTGGAAAAGACCAGCAGAAGTTATGTCAGAAACTGGACTTATTTCGTCTGGAGAGCCTTGTTTTCCATTCTTTCCTTCAAAGGGGCTTTCAGCACCTCTACCAGCAGCCTTGTCGTCAGCACTTAGAAAACCTTCATATGCAGACTCGGATCCAATTAGGGGAGGGCTCCGTAAAGGAGACAAAACTTTTTCAATAGGAGATTCCGAGTCAGGCACGGGTTCATCCATGGGGCTTATGGAAGCCCTTTCATTCTCATCTTTGGCATCACTGAATTCAAAACTCACTGGAACTGCTGGTGGTTTTTCAATTACTTCTGTGGGGAGGTGACCAGATTTCTCTTCAGTGGGAGACTGGTAGTAAGGTGTGTGGCCAGCGCTGCCAGTTACAGACTGAGATGGAGACACGACTTCCAGGGTCTTATCCTCAGGACTAGCGCAATGTTCTTCAACTACTTCTTGGGTCACCTCAGGAGACGCTGGGGCTGCTTCTGCCTCTGCTGAGACTTGAATCTCATTGGGCGTCAGAGAAAAGTTCACACTGCGTTCACCCAGGGGGGTCTTTTCTATGGGTGATGGAGGAGATGGGCTCAGGGATGGGCTCTTGGGTGGACTAAGTCTTTCATCAGAAACTGCTGAGATGGTGTCTTTGATCGTCAATGTGGCACTGGCTTTCAGGTCTTTCTCTTCGGAGTAGTAAGCATCACGCAGAGCAAATCTGCTAAATTTGTCTTCCTCCATGGATGACGGTGGTGAGATGGTGGAGGCTGACGCATTGTAGTCCTTCCCATCTGTGGCATCTGTTTTTGATCCTTCAGATAATCCATTGAGTGACGTAACAGCAGGTTTGCAGTATTCCTGTGAATACAGTGTAGACTCGTATTTGGTGATGTTTACAAATTCTTGAGATGGGGACTCTGTCTCTTCATTGTTGATCTCATCACTCATCACATCGCGAGGAGTAGACATCTCATCCATTGGGGTGGGCTCGCTGGATATCTCAATGGTAGACTGAGTGTAGCCAGAGGTGGCAGTGAATTCTTCAGGCTGGTCTTCTCGATTCTCCTCATCAGAAGCGGTGGCCTCACTCTCTGAGCCTCCAGGTAAAGTCTCATCATGAATTGAAGATGCAGGTTCTCGGGCAGGAGACTGGGCTCCTGGTTGCTTGATGGCTGTGGTAAGGAATCCATACTGATCCTCGACACCGCTAGCCTCCGCAGCCTTGTCAACCACGGCCATCACGTAATCTTCAGCTTCAGCTTTTTCAGGCTCATATTCTTCCTCTCTGGCATCCTCGGCTCTGTCCTCTTCATCAACCTCCTCCTCAGATAGTTCAGCTTCTCCTTTCTCCACTGCCTCATCCATGTCTTCTTCTGCTCTGTCATCTCCACTGGCCAGAGACCCCCTCTTCTCCTTGATATGCACATCTGCCTCAGCCTTGGCACTTTCCTCCTCCTCCACGAGGCTGTGCTTGGAGGTGCTCACACACACATTTTCTTCAACGTCCTCTTCCGGCTCCTCAGCCTCCTCAGTTTCTGCCTTCTCCTCATAGTCTCCAGTCTCTGAGGATTCTTCAAAACCGGCTCCTTCATCTTCAAATTTTTCAATGTCGTCCACCCCCTGCTTCTCAACTGGCTCCAGCTCCTCGGGCGTTTGTTCACATTCGCCCTCCCCTTCGGTGGTGGTGATTCCCTCATCGGGAGACTCAGCGGGACCTTTGATGACTTCTGTCTCTTTCTGGATGACATAGGCTTCAACTGGCTCAGTATCCTTCAGTTTCTCCTCATCTTCGATCAGCTCCAGCTGAGGCTTCATGTCTTTTGCCACATCGACCTCTTCGGCCTTTAACTCTTCAAAGTCCTTGGTCAAATCCTCAGGGGATGACATAAGGGACCTCTCGGCCTCGAGTTCTTTGGCAGGGCCGGCGCTTGCTATTCCAGCTGCGGCCACCACAGCCGCAGCCGCGGCCACAGAGCCAATGGCTGCAGCCGCAGCCTCCGGTGTCTTGCCTTCCTTCTTAACGACTTTAATCTTCCCCTTCTCCTTTGGCTTCCCAGCAGCAACAGCATCTTTTTTAACTGCCTCTTCCTTCTTGGGTACTTTTGGTTTTAATGCAGCTGGTTTTTTGGCTTCAGATAGAGGAGTAGATGTTTTCTTTGTGTCTTTAGGAAGTTTCTTAATTTCTTTTTTGGGTTCCTTTTCTTCCTTTTTAATTTCCTTCTTCTCTTCCTTCTTCACCTCCTTCTTGGCTTCCTTCAGCGGGGTTTCTTTCTTAACCTCTTTCTTGGGTTCTTTTTTCTCTTCTTTCTTGATTTCTTTTTTCACTTCCTTTTTCACCTCTTCCTTTTTGGGTTTTTCTTCCTTCTTGACGGGTGTTTTGTCCTCCTTTTTAGCCACTTCTTTCTTTGGCTTCTCCTTCTCCTCTTTCTTTTCTTCAGATTTTGCCTTTGTTTCCTTTTTCACCGTCTTCTCCTTGGCGACTTTGGGTTTGACATCTGTGGCGGGCTTTTCAGCCACCTCAGCTTTCACGGGAGGCAGCTCTTCTTTGCTGGGGACCTCCTTTTCGGTCACTAGAGGTTTGGTCTCTGTTTTTACGGGCTTGTCTTTTTTCACTGTCACCTTTTCTTTGCTTTCAACTTTGGGTGCCTTTTCCACATGATTAGCTTTTGCAACATCGGGGGTCTCTTCCTTAGACTCCTTTCGGACAGATTTGCTAGGAAGTGGCTTTGCAGCTGGCTTCAGACTTTCTCGGCTATCGGCTCTCTGTTTCAGTTTTACTTGTTTCACTGCTGGAGTCGCCACCTGGCCAGTTAGGTCCTTCTGGGTGGCCAGCGGCTGTTTCAGAAAGTCTAAATGTTTGAGCTTTTCCAGTCCTTCCAGGATATTGTATTGGGTGCTATTGCCAGGAAACAGGACCCGGATGATTTTCTCTGCAGGGTTTGCTGGATGCCACACGATCAAAGAGGAGACTGAGGTTAAGTAGGAAATTGGGATATCTATTTCTTGACCGTTAGGCAGGATTAGTTCAGCCTTGTCTTTGTTGGTGCCAGTCCACTGCTGCATGAAATACTGCATTTCCTTGCTGCTCTTGACTGGGTTAAGGACGTACATCTCAAGTTTACCAACTCCCATTTTTTGGAAAAGAATGACAGGATCAATGGTATTGCCTACACTTCTGAAAAGAGGTTCTGGCTTCATGGACAATTTATTTAGGTACTGGAGAGTGAAGCAAGCTTCTTCTATGCTTCTCTTCATCTTGATGTTTGGCTCTGGATTTTTCAGATTTTCAGGGACATTGAGAAATACAACTCCTAAGTCAGGGGAGATGAGGTTTTTCATCCAGTCACTATTTGTGGTGGAGCCCTGGGACTGTTCTTCCTCGAGCTCTGCAATTTTCCGCTGTAGCATGCTGTTTATTCCAGGCAAATTGTCATCCCCAATGTGGGTGAGTAGGATGGAGTCCACTCGGTCCAAGTGTCGGATGAGCTTCCAGAAGCAGGATTTCCTTTCCGATCCTCCGTTGATGAGCATATTGAATCCATTCACGGCAAACAATGCAGAATCGCCCCTCCCTCCTGGAAAAATGTAACAACAAGGCTTGGAGAGCTTTAGGAATCCGCCCGATGTGGGAGGTTCTAGGATATCAAAGGGAGATGGGACTTCCACTGATTCTGAGAGATACTCGGTAAACTCGGAAAGTCCTTCCATTTCTGGCAATATAGAAGCTGAGTTGAGTTTAATATTGATGAAGTCTTGGAGATTGTGTCTGTCGAGATTGGAGTTCTTCCAGTCCCCTTCTTCAGGACAGAACAGGGTTAAGCTGGCTTTGTTGGCAGGATGGGTGGTACTCAGTAATTCCCCAATCTAGGAGTTAAAAAAATAATAATAAAGGAAGAAAGAAAAGGCTTAAGTGACTGTCATCACTGATCCATCATCTCCATCCATTACTATGCATTACAGGATCATTGGGTGCACAAAGGGCTGATTTCAGAGATGCTAGTTGGGTAAAGGCAGAAATATTTCCATTCTGGTAGGTGAACAGCCTCCGTCCTGACCCCTCCTACTACTCCGTTCTATCTCAACCACCCCTCCCCACCGCCAGCACCTCCCCTGGGACCCCTCCGGCTTCTGTTCTTGCCCAGCAGGGGACCTCCAGACCTCTGCTCCGGCTCTAGGCCCAGTGACCATCTGAATGATGAGTGGCTGTGCCACAGTAGTTATGAAGCATTTTGGATATCACCCCTGGGTGCCTGCCATGCATGAATGCCCTTTACACAATCACAGAGGAAGCCTATGTGAGTCATTTCACCACTTATATAAAATGTTTTCCTTTACTTCACTGGGCTTGGCAAAAAGGCCTGGCTGACACACTAAAGGAGTTTAGATTTAGTGCACCAGTTGTTGACTACTTTTAGAATTTGGTTAATACCAAAGAAAAAAGTTTGATGTGTTTTTCTTCCCCTTGGAGACAGGAAGTTCTAGATTGCATATCATTACAAAATATTACTGGTTCTGGCATCTTTAAAACATGAGTGGCTCATCCAGTGGGTTCTCCGCAAATACAAATACTCTGATTAAAGTCATGATGATTAAAGCAAATGGATAATTAATTATATGAGCAAGTGGCTAGATTTGTCCCCCATTGGCTCATGTTTAAATCCAAGGTGAGAAATTCTACTTTCTCATAACTCCTGCTTTTCTCAGGGCAACCTGGGTGTGAGTGGCTAAGACCAAATTTGGCTGCAAACTTTTTCAGTGCATAGGATGGGACCATAGGATGGGAATGCAGAAGAGCAAATCACAACCAAAACAGAGACCAGTGTTTAATGAAAGTGCTATTTTCTTTCTCACTCCATATTATGGCCATATATTTCATGGTCTTGGCTTAGTAAACACTGAGGGAGAATCATGTCATCAACTCCAATCTTCTATCAGTTGCAGCAAAGCTCATAAATCAGCCCAGAGTTTCAAGGGGAAAGAGCTCTGTGTCTTTGATGGTTAACGATGAAAGGGAAAGCAAAGACTTCACTTGGTCTAGGCACCCCTGAGCCAGCAGGTCTGAACTCTCACCTTCCAGTATTAGAATGGTTTCCTCTGTCTCACACCAACCTCCTGGACACTAACATTCCAAGGCAACTAGTGTGTGTGGTGTAGATGCGTAATTTATAGATGGATTTTCCTACATTAGATTGTAGTAACATCTCCACTTTTGTTTTGTTAAGTGTACTTATCCTACATTTTATGTGAAGGGTCACAAAATAGCAAAATAAGAAGTCTTTGACTTTGCCGTTTTCCTCAGACTTAACAATTTCCTATGAAAGGGAGAAGAATCAACTATTTTAGAAGGTAAGAACTGAAAAAGCACATCTGGGGCAGCCTCTGCTCAAATTATCTGCTGACCAAAGCAAACAGGAGCACCAAATAGGGTCTGTCGTCCAATAATTAGCATAGGCCCTCATCAGCATTACTATAGCACAATTAGGGCTCTCTCCATCCTCATTTTCACACCAAGTGAATACACACTATTTATGCTTTATAATACACTTTAGAGGAGAAATCTAGGAAAACTCAAAATGCTGAGTCTTTAATAGTGAAATTTCAAAATTAAGTTTAGTTCATTTCAATTTTTAAAATTCCACCCTGAGGGCTGTGGCAACTAAGGGTATGAGCCAGCTGTGTGTAGAGGGGATTGAATCACCAAGTTCAAGGAGAAGGTTAAAAAAAAAAAAAAGAACTTGAGGAATACCTCCCTACTTTGCATCTTGTCACTTCCAGCTGGGAAGTTTCTATGAAATAAAGGAAATGTGACCCCAAAAGAAAGCAAGTTTGCACAGAATTTTAAGGAAGTCAAGGGTACTGAAAACCAGCAGAGAGCCCGGTGAATAGAAAACTATGGAGTACAAGGGAAAGCAGAGAAAAAAGTCAGCACCACACAGGTTTCTTTCAGAAAGGGAAAATCTGGTCTCTGCAGAAGCCGCAGCGTACTGGGCATGATGAGGCAGGAATGCAGAGAGCAGAGCTACAGAGAGGCCTTCACGAAGGAGAGAGGGAATAGGAGGCATGATCGCCACAGTCTTGGAGCTACACAGTGGGGAAAAAAGCCCCTGCATCCCCAACCCCCCAGTTCCCCGGGCCAGCTTCCAGACCCGCGCACCAACACGCACGCTGGAGTGAGTGCCTCAGGCCAAAGACCAAGTCTGAAGAGCACCCACTCCATCTGTGCTTATGCAACGCACAGATGAGAGCAATGAGGAGGAGCCAACAATGTTAGCAGTGGCAAGGAAACTTGTGAGTACATCTCAGACTTGGAAACAGAGTCTTCCTCTAAAAGAGTTTGGAAATTATCCTCATAGTAAATGGTACTTAGTATAGACCATTGTCTATAAAAGTTCCTGAATAGGAGGAAACACACCCTCTGTGTCTCTGTATCGTTATGTGTGTTTCCCTAATACATCATCAGCTCCAGAAATGTTCATTAAACTTGGCCAATTCAATATGTACTGTCCTCCTGGAGTGGCTGCTTTGGAAGTGACCATGAGCCTGCGAATACTTCTCAAGCACACTGATTGCTACCCTTCCCTTGTTCTTACGAATACAGATGAGAGACACGACTGGAAGAAATATTGCTTGGGGCAAAGATAGTCTTTTTTGTTAAAAATGTTAAAATTCTAATTAAATGCAGGCATACTGGAAGAGGAAGGAAGATATGGGAAATAAATGACTTTACTGCAGATAATGAAATAAGATTTGACTTCCTAAACCACAGCCTGCTCTAACTAGATTTCCTTTTTTGATTAGGTTAGTTGCTTGACTGATGCGGAAATACAGTGGACAGTGTATCTCTGGGTTTTAGCAAGACGTTTAATAAGATCTCTGAACAGTGTGATAGCAGAATGAGGTGGATTCGTAGCCAGTCATATAAATCCTGTTGCTTAGTGTCATCCTGGACGGAAGTCTGTGATGGAATGCCTCAGGGCCCATTTATGTCCTGTGGAGCACTGACTTGGATAAAAATGGTAAAGACATGCTTATCAACTCTGTCGGTGGCATGAAAATGGGAGGCAGAGCAAAACGTGGGATGGCAGAATTAAAACATTCACGAAAGCTCTTGACATTGGGATGATGATGGCTAAATCAACTCTTAACAGGATGGCATACTAAAGGGATAAATGTAAGGTCCAATAAACCAGTGGGATAAAGCAAAGGATTGGGAGATGTGGCTTAACAACAGTATTCATGGAAAAGACTCAGGGATTTTAGTTGACAGGCAAATGGATTTATCATAAAGCTAAAGAAGCTTAAACTTCAAGGCTCCTCACTGGCATGGTCCCCTCCCAGAGCCCTGTACTTAACTGTGTACTGATAATTTTATTTTCTTTTTCTTAAAGTGAGCCCCCAATTTTTGTAAATTATAGCACTCCTCAAAGCCTGCATCCCCTCCCCACTGACATTTAATTATGGATGTTGATGGTCAAAAGTTACTTTTAGACTTTCTTAATAGAAGATTGTATTAAAAACTACAGAAGTCAGGTTAGAAGTCCTAACCTGGTTAGTGACTCCTGGAGTATGGTATCCCATATGAGTCATGACATTTTAAAGAAACTAGACCAAAACCAAACAGACAAACTGAAATTGCTGGCTCCTTGTCCTTGGACATAACCTCTAAATGCTAGACCTGAGCCCCTTGCTCTTCAATACACTTCTCTCTCTAGATCACTTCATCTGCTCCCACATGTTTCCAGCCCAGCTCTTGGTTCCTTGAGCCCTTGACTCATGTACCTAATTGTCTGATAACACCAAGGCACTAAAACATGACCAAGACAGCTTCTCACTTTCTGCCATACCCATGTCATCCCTTTCCTGCCAACAGGTTTAAAGGAAAGTGACCAGAGAACGTAAGGAACTTTTACTATCTTCTTTTACAAAGAACAGTGTGCAGAACTGAAAATAATTAATCTGAAGGAAAAACACAACTGGCAGTGTTGGTGAAGGGTGTCTGAGATATCATCAAGTGGGAAAGGGAGCACATTCCTTCCTTAAAGATACAATGAGACAAAGAAGGAAAAACTTTCTAACAGAGAGACTGAAAACTGTCCCAGGAGATGTGATTTCACCATCCTCAGATTTCAGGAAGGAATGGGTTAGCCAGATGACTCTTCTATCTGTTAAGTTCTGGTTATGTAGTTGACCTCCAATGACTAAGACTCCCACAACCTGAAGCTCAAAATGTGTTGGTAATTGTACTTCCCAGTCCACTTATTTTTATCTATTTTTATTTTAAAAAATGCATCATTTTATCTTTCCTAAATGGTGTTTCTGGTTTCCCTGGAGTGTCTAGCATATATCAAGGACTGGATAAAAGGAACAAAACTAAACACCAATGACCTTTAAGGTCCCTTTGTTACTGAGTCATTCTGTATTCAAACCCTTTTTCCAAGACCACAGTAGGCAATCATGGCTCTAAAAGGCTGGTGACCATTGGTCTAGTCCAGTGATTCCCAATCATGCAGGCTGAACTCTTGTAACCCTGGAGGTAGGCAGATGACAAACTCTGGAGAAAGAGGGACAAAAGCCTTCATTCGTTTTGAAGTGGTAAAGATGGTACCCGCTGTGAGTGCACCCTGGGGCCCCTTCCTGCTGTGGGGAGCCAGGGCTATCTGCCTCAGGACCCAGCTGATATCACACCTTCTAAAAGTGGGGGCTTTAAACGCTAAGTGAAATGTTTCTTTTCCCTGTTTTTTATTCCCCCCAGTGGGTGGAGAGTGAAACACTGTTAAGTCACCTAGCCAGAGTTTTCCCAAAGCCTCCACGCAAGCCAAACAAAGCTGGGAGGTTTATTTACAGCTCTCGCCAGCGATGACAGGTATAGAGACCTCTCTGTGAAGCCCAGGGCTAAGGAAGCTTAAATGCAGAAAGACAGATGGCCCTTTGCCACTCGGGAGGCTGAGAGGCCACCAACTCAGGAAGTTCTCAGGGCTTCAAGTGGACGTGGAGACTCCTCCTATGCACGCATCCCTCAACCCCTCCATGTAGAAACCTGTAATCCGCCGTGGGCAGGCCCCAACCCGCCAAGCTGATGGCCCTGAATAGTCTAACTACTAAACAAATAAACAAAATGAAAGAGGCATGCTGTTTTGGAAAGGGAATTTTCTCAGCCAGGATAGATTCTCAAGCAGAAATAACCAAATTAGACTCTTCAATCTGATTTTACCAAATACCACTAATGTCATATGATATTCAACACCTCACATGTATCGTCAGTGAATAAGATATATTCATTAGAAATAGTAATGACCCAGATTCAATCCAGCTACTTTAACCATTTTTTCTGGGGGGCATGGATGTGTTCCATTTTCCTACCTGCCGCCCTTTCTTGAGCCTTCTCTTTGTTGGGCTGTTCAAGCAGCCCAAGTTCAAACATCAGGACCAGGCATTAACAGTAAGAGCAGTCAGAAATAATTAGACCAGGAAAAGTAAGTACAAATACTGAAAGAGGGGCGCCTGGGTGGCTCAGCCGTTTAGCGTCTGCCTTCGGCTCAGGTCATGATCCCAGGGTCCTGGGATCGAGTCCTGCATCGGGTTCCTTGCTTGGCAGAAAGCCTGCTTCTCCCTCTCCCACTCCCCCTGCTTGTGTTCCCGCTCTCACTGTCTCTCTCTCTCTGCCAAAAAATAAATAAAAATCTTAAAAAACAAACAAACAAACAAACAAATACTGAAAGAGATCAGGGCAGTTCAATCCTACCAAAAGACCAAGACATCGTTGGAGTACTCTTTCAGAAAAGAGGACACCTGGGTTTTCTTCTGGGCTCTGTCATTTCAAGTCTCTCCATTATTTTTGCCATCTCTAAAATATTGACCGTTCCAGTCCCCCTCTACCTCCATCTCCGGCACAACAAGAATGGTTCAAGTTCATTATAGATGGCTGCCCCGAATTCTTTTGGTGATGAGTCGTAGAACTACAGTATGTTGGATCGTGCAGTTGTGCTTATTTCAAAGGAGGTGTGACATTCCCTCCCCTTCCCCTAACCCCATCCCATGCTTTCAAAGTGGAGCCTCAGGCTACAACCATAACCAAGCAGCTGTAAAGCTTAGCTATTTCCAGACAGGAGCCCACCTCTTGATCAGTGAAAATCTCTATGAAGTTCTGGAAGGAGAAAGAGCCGGACTGGAGAATGAGCTCTCCGGTATTTTCAAAGCACTGCCCGGTCAGCACGAGCAGCTTGTGTCGGGCAGCGTCCGTGATCATCAAGCGCACCTGAAACAAAGCACAGGGGGCAGAACATGAGCCACGTGCAACACTGCCTGCCATCCCACTCGCAGGACAGGGCTGGCCCTTGTAGGGCTTGACACCCATCACCAACCAAACTCATTCATTTCCCCCGGGGAGGTAGACAGAGCCAACAACTGTGTGGTCATCTGGTCAACTGGCCCATGAATGCCATCTTCCATGTTCGAGACAGCCAAACCAGTAGTGGTGATTGACCTTCTCCCCCTAGTCCCCTTGTCTTTTGCACAGCAGTCTCCACAGCTGTGTCTGCCAGCAACGCACGCTCTGTGAGACTTAGGGATGTCTCACAGGCTGAGTCACCAAGTACAGTCCAGCTCCCCTGACTGCTGCCTCAGGAAGCACAGGTTTCCAACGAGGGTCCCTAGTCAGCCCCTCCCTTACAGGACCCCTTTCCTTCCAAGCCATCCATCCAGCAATTGCTCAGCTCCAAACGCCGTCTCCAGTGGGATCAGCAAGGTGCCTGACATTGAACAGAAACAAAAGGCTGCCCCAAATGGGAATCTTTTTCTTTTTTTTTTCCCAAGTGGGAATCTTTTAAATAGAATTGTAAATGGTTTTCACGAAAGAACTCTCTGTTCTTTAAGTGGCAGGAAGCCAGCCTGTCCTTCAGCAGAAACACTGCTCTAAGCACCAAGGTATTCGTTCTGAGCACAGTTTAGTTCAGCACAAATTCACTGCCAGGCATCATGCTAGACACCAAGGGAGGGATACAAAAGTAAACAGGACATGACGCATGGCCCCCAAGAACCTCGAGCTCTAATCAAGGAAACACACATAGACCGAAATAATTGTTCCAGCCCCTTCTGCTCCACAAGCAAGCCTGGATTCCTTCAGGAAATTCTTTATTTTTCCTTTTCCATTTCAAGTTGTCTTTACTTCCCGATTCTGTTAATCACAGTGAGACTGCTAGCCCCCCATTTGCCTCAGCCTTGTGGCTTCATGGATTGTCAAAGAGGTCCTGCTGATCTGGGGCAGATGGAAGTGGGATCACAACAGGCTACACAATGACTGCCAAAAAGTGGAAGCGACCCAGTGTCCATCAACTGATGAATGGATAAACAAACTGTGGTGCATCCACACAATGGAATAGTATTCAGTCATAAAAAAGGAATGAAGTACTGATGCATGCTACAGGGTGGATGACTCTTGAAAACATCATGCTGAGTGAACTAAGCCAGACACAAAAACCACCTAGAGTATGATTCTGTTATCCAAAATACTCAGAATAGGCAAATCCACAGAGGCAAAAGGTAGATTAGAAGTTGCCAGCAACTGGGAGGAATGGGGAGCATTGGCTAACGGCTTGGGGTTTTTAAGGGTGGTGGACATGTTTTGGAACAGAGAGTGATGATAGGCACACAACTTTGTGCATATACTAAAAACCAATGAATTACACACTTTAAAAGATGGATTTTATGGTATGTGAATTGTATCTCAATTTTAGAAAGAGGCTCAAAGCATGCGCAGAGGAGATGTTGTAGATAATGAAGGCCCCCCAGGGACTGTGGCAACGTTAATGTCCAAGAAGCACTCAATCTCAAAGGTGCTAACCTGCAATAAAAGAAGAGGAAAACGGAGCTACAGCAATTCCTCCTGCCTGGGGGGCCAGGGATTCTTGGCTTCAGCCAAGCTCTTATCTAACTGTAGTCTCTAAAATACCCAGTTATTCTTTTTTGGCAATAATTTCAAATGACAGTAATAATAATATTAATAAGAACAACCAACATTTATATTTCAGTGGTTCCACGCTATGTGCTGTTTTAAGCATTTGACACTTCTAATCACATTAGGAAGCACTGTTGTGATCTCCATGTCACAAAGGTAGAAATGGGGACAAAAAGACCATAAATAATTTGCCCCAGGCTACCAGCTAAAAAGTGGCAGAATCCATGGAGTCTGGGACCCAAGGCCATGCTCTTGATCGCCAGGCTAGCCTGCCTTTCAGTGGGGATTACAGGGGGTAAGCCAAATGGCTCTGAAGGGAGCTTGCCTCTACGATCCCATTTTTCTCCAAATTTGTGTCCTAAATGTCCTGGCCTGAGGGCTTGTAGTCTATTTCCCCTGCTACATCCCAGCCAGACACCACCCAGCAGCATACCCTCCATAAATACCCAAGATTTCAGATTCCCTTGCCTGTATAAAATATCAATCACAGTTCTGCCTAGCATCTTCCACTTTGTCCTTACCGGGAAGGGCAGTCTGGGGTGGCACTGAGGTAGAGAACCGGCCGCTGACTGGAGGTAAGGGTGTGTCCCTGGATCCAGAACTTCTCTCTCCGTGTCCTTCTCCTGCCCCACCAGGCCTGCCCCTGCCCTCCCAGTCAGGCGGTCTCCGTCCACTGTGTGACACCGCGGGGCCAGATGCTTACCTCAGTGCTGACTGCTTCATCTGAGGGGTTGATCAGGACCACTGTTTCTAAAACGTCACTTCGGTGATGAAGGATCTTTTGTCCTGTGGACACAAAAACACAGACAAAAAAGGGAGACCTTTAGCTTTTCCCGACTGACACTGGCCCACTGGCTTCAGGGACAGCAGAGCTCCCCCGCCCTGATGGGCACACAGCATGGGGGTTCTCCACGCTATCTTGGGAAACACAATCGGTGTTGTGAAACGAGAGCGCAGAGCCTGCAGGTTCCTCCCGGAGCGGGGTCCGGGTGTCCGGGGCTCCTCATGCTCTCACAGTGCGCGAGTTTTCAGGCCTGCTCACCAGGCGGCCTCTCTGCGCGCGTTAATGGCAGTTTTCATCTGAGACGAGGGGTGGATGCCAGGAAAACTCAACGGGGCTCTTGACATTTCCTTTCTCATGGTAATCGGGGATGTTTCCCCGCATCAGCCTTTCTTCTGGTGAGAATGGTGCTGAGATTAATTAGGAGCTTGATTGTGAAATGAATGACATCCAGAAAGCCTGGCTAACAATTACCCAACAACCAGAATGGCTGTCTGAGGCGGGCTTACAGTCTGCTGGAGTATTTGTTAATTAATTCACTTGCTCAGAGAAAAGTGGAGAAGCTGTGAGCAAATGAAGAGTGGAGAACAACTCTCCCGCCGGACAGAGTGGCCAAATTGCCCGTAAAGACAAGCGAAGTTGATGTAGAAAAAAAAGCAAGGTGTTGTGGGGGCGAAGGAGCGTGTCTAAGGAGGGCTGCAATCCTGCAGGGCCTTTGACTCCACATCCCTGATTTCCCACACCTTCAAGTAAAACGTTTTAGGGGCATCTGAGTGGCTGAAATCACCCCCAGACGAAGTAGACTGAGGCCTGTGGATGACCTACGTAAACTCCCCTTCCTTGGACAATTAGACGAAAAATGACTGGGTGCATGAGGGGCCAGAGTGGGCAAGATATGCTCGGCCAGTTCAGGGGGAAGAGAGAAGTGGGCTGTTTCCCAGACGCGTGGAGGGGAGACACGTGGTCAGAGGGGACAAGAATATGTCTGCTGCTTGGAAGTACAGGGAAACTTGGGCGACAAGACAAAAATGGAACAGGATCTGAGGAGAGGAATACCAGAGGACAGAATGACCTTTCCAGGAAAATAGCTGCCAGTTCTTCAAAAAGCTAAAACAGAATTACTATATGGCCTAGCACTTCCACTCCTCGGTAGATTGAAAGCAGGGACTTGACCAGATGCTTGTAAGCCAAGGTCCACCATAGCATTACTACAATAGCTAAAAGGAGGAGACAACCCAAATATCCACCGATGGATGACGGGATAAACAAAATAGGGTATAGCCACACAATGGAATATTCCCCGGGCATAAAAAGGAATGGAGTTCTGATACGTGCAACAACACGTGTGAACCTTGAAAAAAGGATGCTGAGTGAAATAAGCCTACACCAAAGAACACATACTGTATGACTCCACTGACATGAAATATCTAGAATAGGCTCATTCATAGAGTCAGAGAGCAGATCAGAGGTTACCAGAGGCCGAGGGAGAGGGGCTGGGATGTTACTACTTACTGGGCAGACTTCCTGTTGGGGGTGAAGGAAAAGTTGTAGAGATAGAGGTCATGTTGTATAACATTATAAATGCAACTAGTACCACTGAACTGTACATTTAAAAAGGGTTAAAATGGCAAATTTTGTGTTTTGTATATATTTTACCATAATTTAAACAAGATTAATAGTATAGTATACCCCAAACTGTTGAACAATACACTCTCGATGAATGAACTGTATATGTGAATTTTATCTCAAGAACCAGTCTAGGGGGGGCGCCTGGGTGGCTCAGATGGTTAAGCGTCTGCCTTCGGCCCAGGTCATGATCCCAGGGTCCTGGGATCAAGCCCCACATCAGGCTCCTGGCTCAGCAGGGAGCCTGCTTCTCCCTCTCCCTCTGCCTTTCTCCCTGCTCATGCTCTCTCTCTGTCTCTCTCTCTCTCTGTGTGTCTCTTTGTCTCAAATGAATAAAATCTTTTAAAAAATACATTAAAAAAAAAAAAGAACTAGTCTAGGGGACACAGGGCTTTTTCCCTTTATATCAGGAAGGACCAGAAGTACCACAGAAACAATATGCTGAAATACCACCACCACATCATCAAGCCCATTCTCCTCCATTGTCTGATCTTTCCCAAGAGCTAATATTTACCCTATATCAGAAATGGAAGAAGCCCACACTAAACTATAATGATGTCAGGCACTGTTCTGAGCACCTCAGCAGTATGAAGTCATTGAATCTCCTAAAGAGCTCTATGACAGAGGTACTGTGTTGTCCTCTCTTACTGTGGAGGACAATGAAGTCTGCAAAAGGGAACTAACTAGCTCAAGGTCACACAACTAGGGAGTGTTCGAGTCAGGACTTGGACCCTGTGCACCTGGCTCCATAGCCCCCAGCTACATTGCTCTGCAGGGCTAGTTGCTGGGACTAGGGTTTGGAAAAATGGGCATGGCAGACAATCAATGCCAAGGGAGAGCTAGGGAAAAATCCAAAGGCATAGCAGCAGGGATGTGCTCAAAGAAGAAGCCAGAAAGCATTACAAAAATATGGGCAAAAAGCAAAAGAAGTCAAAGGTGGCAGAAAACCCACACAATAGAAGGTGAAATTAAGAATTTACTCCAAATGCCTGAAAATGAAGAAACTCCAAAACAGAACAATGTCACAGAGCTTAAGCCAACAAAGGACTGAGCTTCCAGAAAAATAATTCAACTAAGCCACGAGAGAGAACGTTTATTTATATGAATACCAAAATCTATACTTTGTTGGGCATTGTTTTTTGGCATGGTTGGTTTTGCTTTTGACAACCGTATGCATTTAAAGCTAAAGCAAAAGAGCATCAAACTGAGTAAGTAAATGATAAAATGACAATCAGCAAAACACAGGAAACCATCCCCTTTCTCGGTCCTTTCGCCAGTGGCCTCCTTGAAACAAAGACTGTTCGGGAGGTTCACTAGCACTAAGTTGAGACGAAATGGAGCAAAAGCTTAAGCCAAGGAGAAATGAATGGTCATTTCCTTGATGGTACTTTGGGTGTGACTGTTTTCAACACACAAAGCTCATGCCAAGGTCTGACTGCAGTCCCGGCTCTATGCTGTAGGAACCCACAAAAGCAGACTTGAGCAAGGTAGGCGCAAGTGGCTCCCTCCGCAAGAGGTGGTAAAGGAATCAGAGCCCTTTCCTTCCCCACGTGATCGACGCAGCGCCAGACCCTGCTAACCCCAGCTTCCAAATGCACCTCTAAGCAACCAGCCCAGTGCAGCCCGAGCTCTGCCTGCCCAAGCAGGCCCTTCCCTAGACATGTAGCAAGGACAGTGCCACCCAGGCACTCCCTGGCGGGGGGCTTCTTACCATCCACGAGAAACTCCCTTCCTCTTTGGCTTCATCCCTTGCAGACACGACAAATGCCACGTGACCACTGCCGTATACCTCTCCTCCCTCCAAGTCAACTTTCAGACCTGTTTGCTCAGGAATTCAACGAACGATGTTCCTTCTGTCCATCTTTGGACACACTGAGAGCGGTGACACAGCCGTGCACCACGATGCCATGGCCGCTCCTTCAACAAAAGCCTTTTTATAGGATTGGATTTAAATGAAGGAGGAGATTTAAAGAGAGAGAGAGAAGCTTCAAGCTCTTGTCACAGCCAGGCTGTTGGACAGATTCTTTCCCTGGACGATGTAACTAGGGGCTGGGGCGTCCTGGCATCTGGCAAGCGCAGGGGCGCCCCCGCCCCGGCACCCCGGGGGGAATGCCAGCTCTCCGGGCCCGCAGGCGGCTCTGGGCTCTGGCGGCTGGGACGCTTGCAAAGTTGCATATTTGGGGAATGTTTCACACTGGGAAACAGGCCAGGCATTCTGAAGGGGAGGCCACCACCCTCGCCTGCAAAGGCCTCATTCAGTTGCTTCAGAAAAGAAGTTCCCAGGAAAGAAAGACAACCCGGTTGCAGCCTTTCTCTCTCCCATTATAGTCTGCATTCTCCAGAAACCGCTCACAGCGAAACCATTAGGCAGCCCCGATGAATAGGTAACTCCACTCAGCACTGGTCAGAGGGAAGCAAAAAGGAGGGGCTTGAGATGGAATGATTGTGTCACTCTGACTGCTTTGATAAGAAAAAGTCTTTTGACAGCTTCCCCACAAAACTCAGTGTAATTGTGAAGGCTCAATCCTGGGGTGAGTGGGGCAGGGACTGTTGTGTGACAAAAAAAGAAGTCTGTTCCACCTTAGATTCAAAAGAGGATGGTCCGGGGGAACCCCTGAAGCAGCAGGGTCCTTGCAGACAATGAGACCTCTGTCTGTACGCTCCCAAAGGCTATCTTTGAGACTCAAATAAGCCTGTATTTTTCTGTTATTGCTGGGACTTTTTTTTTTTTTTTTTTTCAGTTATTCCAAGTCTGACATTATTTCAATCTATGTGTCTTTTAGGATTGGGCTGTTTCAGTGGTTTATGGTGTACTCTAATCCAGATGACTCTCAAATCTCTGAAAGCAAAATGTTATTTTCTAGGTATATAATTGGTTGGAGAAGAGACCCCACAGAGCTTAATATCCATCTAAACACACAGACATGCACACACACAGGCTCTTTCCTGGTTTTTGAAGAGGATGACATGACTGAATTCAATGACACATCCACTCCTGAGGCACAGCCATCACCAGTCTGCATAAAACTCAGAACCTTCTCTCCTGCATGCAGCTGACCCTTCTTTCCCACACGTATCCCACACATCATGCCAGAACACAGCGGCGTAGGACGTGATGCCATCACGGCTGGGGCCAGAGCAAGACCCCCAACGGTCCCAGCCCAGACAGGCAGCTGCTTAATGAAACAGCCCAGCTCAAGGGAGAGAATGCCAGAGCCAAAGTTCGAGAAGCACTAAGAGATGGGAGAAGCCCTTCATGAAAACGCTAGTGATGCTGAACCCTTTTAGATCGCCTGTAAGAGGGCAAACGCTTGGTATGTCTTGAGAATAAACATTTCATTTCCATTTCCACGGATGATCACAATCCAGAACTTGATTTCCACAACTTCCTTCTCCTGGAAAATGAACACTTTGCACACATAATCTAGAAATGGAAATCAAAGAATGAAGAAAGCCTCGATATCTATTCAGTACGGAAGGATGAAGATGAGGGGGATCCTGAATCACTGATATAGATGCACCAGTGACCGGGGTGGAGAGTCAGGGCCAAGGGCTCGGTGCCCGCCTACCTCCACCCCTTGCTGCCCCAGCTCCTACGGCTGCCCAGTCTTCACCCACTCGCTCCTCCTGCCCCTTCCCCAGGTGAAAACCAGAATGGATTCTTTATGGACACAGAATTTGATATAGTCATTCAGCACTAGAAAAACTTCCAATGTGAAGAAGCAGAAACTTAGAGAGGGTTAAAGAAGATTGTAGAATCAGAAAGGGAAAGCTTGAGGGGAAGGACTGGGATTATTTAGCTAAAAGTAAGAGGTGGGAGATCAAGAAAAGTCCACAAGCACAGAAAGTCTTGATGTTAAAGTCTGTTTTCGTTGGAGGGGGAAAAGAAAGAAGGGAAGGAGGGAAGCAGGGAGGGAGGAAGGAAGGAAAGAAAAAATAAAAGCAATGAGTTCTCCAACTATACCTCCTCACCCAAGTGGATTTTCGAAAAGGAAACCTCTCGCCTCCAACCCCCACATCCAAAAAACACTCCCCAGGGTAAAGTTTAGCTAAATAGATGAAATCAAGAAATGAAAGGTACTCAGTGCAGGAACTAAAAAATTATTTACCAATGGGTCTGCCTATAGCTTTTAATAACAGCTTTTCATTTGGAAGAATATCCAGGCCTCCTTTCTGCAGGAATCCACATAATAACACAAAGCAAATATGCTAAGAGATGGGGGAAGTTTGAGGAGAAACAGAGCTGGTATGGAAGGAGAGGAGACGCCTGCATCAGCAAAATTCTTGTGAATCTTCTGTCCTTCTCTATCCCTTACAACTAACCCCGGCTCCAACCGGGCCTGGTGGGAAGACAGCTCCTAGGCTCTCCCTTCCCAGAGGGAGGCAAGGGAAGAGCAAGTCAGGAAGCCTCCAAGTAGCAGAGAAACCCGTTCCCAGCAGCCTCTATTGGTTCTCCCTGTGTTCCCTCTATCCCATCCCATCATTTCTAAGCAAGAAAAACAGAAAGAGACAAAAGGTGCCCATGTGGTCACAGTGCTTCTTCGAGGCCACAAGCAGCCACATCTTTCCCAGATGCCCCAGCATGAGGGTTCAGGGGCGGATGCAGGAGAGTGCAGGAGCCTGTCCTAACAGAAGCCTCCCCCTCGTTGCCTGGAAAGAGAAAGAAATCCCCTCAGGAGGGAGAACATGCCCAGGAGGCAGGCTAGACAGCTCAGCTCCCCGCTCCTGCCACTGAGGTGCCCTCAGAGAAACAGAGGTGCTGGGAGGCTCGGTACCTCCTGATTACAGGGTCCCACAGTGTCACCACAGACCACAGAAAGCCAGCCATCACCAGAAGCCTACCTGGCTTCCCTCCCCAGGGAAGCCAAACTCCTAACGCTGGAAGGAGTCTGATTCCCCAGGGGCCCTCACACCTCAAAATCAACTCGTTCATCCTTCACTTTTGTCAGCTCACATAGCTGTCAGCCTCATCCACCTTCCCGACCCACCTTTGTGCAAAAGAAAGGTTTTCAAGTTGTGATGCTTAGGACTCTCCATTGTAAGAGGTGAGCACGCAGCCTGGGGGAGCCACTGGGCAGCCAGGGCCCGCTGACTCCCGTGCCGCTCGGCAGGCACGCCCGCCTCCCACTCGCACCCCGAGACTCCCTCCCTCTTTGTTTCAGCTGCACTATTAGAGCCCAGTTCTCTCCCACCTTTCCCTGATTTTCCTGGAAATGGCGTTTCTTCCCTGTTGGGAATAAGCTTGTTTGTTTCTGCTTGTGTTACCTCTCTGATGTGTGTTCCTGCATGTCACATTGCTCTCCAAATGTTCAGTGTGTGTTTTTTTAAGAGAACAAGAACTTGAATTCCATTATAAATAAGTTCAGGACATTTCATAAATGATTTTTTTAATTTAAATAAGTTGATCATTGCTTGGGAATTAGACAGCTTTTTGAAGATTTTACCTTTGACATCTTTTCTGTAGCACAGAATTTAGTTATTACAGAACCTGAGTCTATACAGATTTTTCTCTACATTTCCTGGACTTAACTCTTTTTCTTTCTTGTTGCCATTTGGTTTAGTTTTTCATGTGTTTGCCAGTCCTTCCACCCCATCCTCCTCCTGGGTTCTGTGCTGTCTTCTACTCTATGTTTCCCTGACCATTAGACACCTAGATAAGCAAATAACCCAAACCGCCTGGACCGCCGAGGCTTTCTCCTCCTCCTAACCATGTTCCCTGCACACAGATGCAGACTGAGCCTTGGCGACAGGCAGGCAGGCCTTGCTCCTGGTGGCAGAGGAGGCTCATCTTGCATTTCACATGCCCTCCTGTTCCAACGGCTGGGGGACTGCTCACACTGGGCACAGACCTGGTGGGGGAATGGGATGCCAGGCAGCAACAGGTCTCATCCCTTTTGCAGGGTTCTCATTGTACCCTCTTTCTCAATCCTCTTTACAGGGTCATTCTCCTTAATCCCATTCTCCTCGGGTCTCCTCTTCCCTCTACTCTCTCCCCCTTTTCTAAAGGCCTCAAGGTAGAGGAATGAGAATCCAGGCTACCAAGGGTTAGAAGTGGGAGACAGTGGAAGAAAGTTGTCTCTTTTTTCTTTTTCCCTATTTTATCTCCTAGCTGAAAGAAGTAGAAAGAAATACTATGGACGATGTTGATGAAGATCTGGCTCCCAAGGAGAAACAGCAACACCAATGTGGGCCCCTGCTAAGGGCAAGAAGACAACCTGAAAGTTGTTTCATCGACAAGGTACAGATTTTAGAAGGTTACAGATGGGGGGGTGGGTAACACCTAGCAAAGGGGTATGTATTACCTCTCAGGGGAGCCAACTCCAGCTGTCATCAAAAACAGAGATCCACACCTGTCTAGTACTTTACCATTACAGAGCACCTTCCTCTGGGTTTGTGCACTGAAACCTTGAGGATGGCATTCCAAATCTATGAACCGGGTCTCCTGGGCCACAGCCAAGGTGGGAGGTCCCAATGCCCTGTTCCCTAAATAAAACGTGTTATAGACAAAGAAAAATACTTATGCTCCTCATGCACAAGAAAGAAATGCCTTCTGCCTTTAAGATTCGAGGAGTCCAGCAGCCAAGGGGAGAACCTCCTACCCATGAGCCTGTGAGAACCTGTCACTTGTATGGCATAAAAAATCAGAATTTCCTCATCTCACAGAATGGGGGGACCCAAAGGAGCTCCGGTGACAGTTCTGTGCCCCCCACTATCTTTAAAAAAAAAAAAGATGGGCCTTGGGGGTGAACAGTGACCTGTCCTAGTGAGCAACTGTTGTTTTTTTGTACGACTGCCAAGGCAGTTCCTATGCCTACTGCAGACAGTTCTATTTGGGAACAGGTGCTGAACTACTAACCGCACCACCTTTCGTTTGTGATGCACTTCATGGTTTATGAAATCTTTTTACTTGCACATTACCTCAGTGTATCACAAAGACTGTTATTATTATTCTTTTTTTTTACAGATAGGGATAAAAAAAACTGTTAAATTGGGTTTTCAGTCTAGCCCATCTGACTCCTGATCTCTACTCTTGCCACTGCCCCTCAATGCTTCTCAGGTTGTTCTAGGAGCTTACATAGTCTAAATCCCTACTTTTTAAAAATAAGATTTGCCTGAGATACATTTTCCTTAGTGTATTATAGAGTACTCCCTGCATTCTGGAAATAGGTCTGGGAATTCTTTCTGCTTTGGGGGATAACTGCCGTATGCCAGATACCCTGCCAACCATCCGGTTAAACCATGAGATGGCCAATCTCGCCGACATGTCAACTCAAAAATGGCACTTTCCTTTGGTTCAACAATTAGACCTCACCTTCTTGAGATCAGAGTAGGTTTCGGAGGTTGTTTTTTAATCTTACTGGTCTTCTCCTGGCCTTTTAAGAGATACTGTATTCCCTGTTTACTAAGAAAGTGTGAATTATTTAGAGGACACAGTTTAATTTTAGAGATTAATTCAGGCAAATTCAGTGCTACCTTCATTAACTAGCATTGAGATTAAAACATGGACGGGATGCCAGCCCTTTCCTGAAAGGAAGACAGTTCAGTGGGGATGCTTGGAGTTTTGACAGTGTCTCATTTGGAAAGCTTAAGTCAGAAGTAGTGTCCGATACACCACAGGAGCTCAATCAATATTTGATAAGGGAATGAATAATAAAAATGGCTAAGATATATTGAATGCCTGCCCTGGGTCAGCCACTGATCTAAGTTCTTTGTGTAGGGTTATTGCATTAAATCTGCACATTAACCCTCTGAATGCCCTATTCTCATTTTATAGATGAGGAAAATGAGATATTGGGCAGTTCAGCAACAGCCCTAGGGAATAAATAGTGAAACTAGGATGGTCACTGTCCAGAGCCAGGCTCTTAGCTAATAAAACATTTTATTTTATTTTATTTTATTTATTTTATTTTTTATTTTACTTTGTTTTATTTTTTAAAGGTCTTATTTTTAAGTAATCTCTACACCTAACGTGGGGCTCAAACTCAAAACCCCATGACCAAGAGTCACGTGCTCCACTAACTGAGCCAGCCAGGCGCCCCCCAAAAAGACATTTTAAAGGGGTGAAGGAAGACAGATAACGGTTTGATCTGGGGTCTGTTGAGTTTGAGGTTCCTATGGGAGATCCAGGTGGTTCTACCCAACGAGCAGGCAGAAATGTGGATTTGAGGCTGAGGCAACAGGTTGGACCAGAACTGGGAGGCATCAGTGTATTTTTAGGTGATGCTCTTGGAGAATGAAGAGAGGCTTTTGCCGAGAACAGTCTGGGGAAACGCCACTATTTAAAGTCTGGGGAAAAGCAGCAAGATGGTAGCTTCTCTGCTCACCCTCACCCCAGCCCGAGGTGACCTGTAACTGCACTGCCTTCTTGATGTGCAAACTTAATCCACCTCCACAGAGAGAAGAGATGAGGCTGAATATTCCAAAGACCTTAAATACTCCAATAATAACTCGTATGTGCTTTTCAAATTCAACCTGGGGACAGGGTGGTTCCCGCTCCTCTTGGTGGGCATAGAGGCGGGAAGAATTTATCACAAGAACTTTCTCCAACTAAACCCTTCACCTGTCACCTCTCCTCCCTCAACCAAACCCAAACCTTACCCTTTAGCAGTAAAATATTGATTAGAAGAGCAAAAAGGAGCAGTTATGTGAACTAATTCAGTATCCCTTAAGAACATCATACACGGGAGCGCCTGGGTGGCTCAGTTGGTTAAGCAGCTGCCTTCGGCTCAGGTCATGATCCTGGAGTCCCTGGGTGGAGTCTGGGCTCCCTGCTCAGCGAGGAGTCTGCTTCTCCCTCTGACCCTCCCCCTCTCATGCTCTCTCTCTCTCTCTCATTCTCTCTCTCTCAAATAAATAAATAAAATCTTTAAAAAAAAAAAAAAGAACATCATACACGGAGTTTGCCTTCTTACTGCCTTTCATACCATTTCTTATTTTTAGAGGGGAAAAGGGTATGGAATCCAGCTTGCTGCTGACTCAGGCCTAATGAGGTGTCATACATTGATGAGTAGAATGCAGGACCATGACTTTCAAGTCAGCCACTTGGTTTTTTCATTGCCCCAATAGCATTTAATTTCAATGAGTTATACTATTAAAAGTTTGCATGAAATAAACCAGTAATTTACAATGCTGATGTATTCATTTAATTTACACTAAGTAACTGAAATTTTCAGTATATCAGATACTCATGCTAATTGGTCACTGCATTTATTTTTTACCCCAGTGGGACAGGTGGCTGAAAGGTTGCTTTAAATGAAGGGTGTTGTTTGAGGACACCATTTACTATGTCTTAAAGTAAGGCCTTGTGCCTACTTAAATCTAATCAATTCCTTACAGATCCAGTTCACATTTTATTTCCTCTGGAAATATCTCCTGTCCCCTTCAACAACTGGAGTTGTCTCTTCCCTCAAAATTCTGATGGTGGTTAACGGTCCTTGTATCATACAATTCAATTAGAGGAAGTGCATAAAAATTTACATGAGCCATTGCTTCCAACTAAATGGGAATGTCTTAGTTAACAAAACGCTCTCACATACTTGTGAAAATCATGGGCAATAGCTCATTTGGACTTCCTGTGAGGTTGGCAATTCCCATGTAAATGTCACAAAACCCAGACTGGGCTTTCCACCTATAGGCATTCGGTGTTGATGGTCTTTTGCAAAACAGGACAACTAAAAATATAGAGAACCGTAGTTGTACACGCCACCCGTGCAATCTCTGAATAGGATTTAACATAATCACGTGGATTGAAACTCAGGCTTTAGAAAAAGGAGTAAACCAAGTGATATACCTTTCAGGACCTGGAAAATGTACCCCTGAGTCATCATTAGCAGAAAGCTCACCGCCATATATAAATAAAAAGGAAGCACTGTCTAGCTCTTTTCATGTGATTAGGGCCCCAAAATGTCCCAAAGTGTCAAAGTTGTTGTTTTCACAAGTACACTGAATTTTGCCTCTGGTCAGCAGCCTCTCCTCATGATTCCTAAAAGAATTAAGATAGGGCATCATTAGGAAGATTTCGTTTTGATTTTATATTCAACTACAGGTCTTCACAAGGTCACTACCAATGGGGTGCCGCCACATGTCCCCATACCACAATTGATCTTCTCTGGAAGACTGTAGCTGAACAACTGTATCTGCAGATCTAGGAAAACCTGATGTAGGAAACAAGGAATAAATTCAGGGCCACACATTTAGTTAATATTGACCTGACAAGCAGAGATTTGTTTCTGACATAATTCAATTAAATCTGGCTAAGGGGCATTTTGAAGATATTGATAAATGCATTCTGAACCAACAGACATATTTTTCCTGAGGATAAAGGCTCAAAACCTACTGTGCAGAACTGATTCAGACAGTCGGTTAAGTAAATTCTACCCTCTTCTATCTTCTTTTAAGAAAGACTAAAATTCTAGTGTAGAATGAGTTCAGGGAGGAAGGCAAATAAACTGGGGGCTTTGGAAAAACTTGCTTTTCAGAAAATCTCCAGATTTCAATTTCCATGAGAAATAACAGGTTTTCGTAAGAAAGTGAGCATGCATAAAATCACTTTCTACATTTCTGTCTTGCATTATTCTCTGTTGGTTGTTTTTTATGTGTTTATACCCGTGGAATATAGGCAGTTATCCATAAGCATGCTAAGCAAAGTTCTTATGATGACTACTCTTTCCTCTTTCACAAATTAAAAAAAGTGTACATTGGGAGTACATTCTGTACCAGTAAAAATGCTGACAGGTAAAGCCAGCTCTAGAGAAGAACAGACTGATTCGGGCTCCCCAGTGTGTCCTCTGCCGGAGCTCCAGAGTATAATTGTAAGAAAGAGCATCTGCGTCTGTTCCAGAAAGCAGTACTGAACACATTCCCATTTGTTTTGGAGTAGAGGCTGTCCTGGGAGAAGCTAGAAAGATGAGTGAGGGTACCGCAAAGGTTGTAGAGGGCACTACTCACTGAATTTAAGCTCAGATATCAGGAAAATGCAAGGATTCAAAATTAAGGGCTGGAAAGGCGGAAGCTGAGCACGCTTGAGCCCTCGGTGGCTCAGGGCCGTGAGGGCAGCACGACCGCACAGGGATGGGAGCAAAGGGCGGGGAGCAGTGCCTGACCTGTTCCCTGAGGTCGGCAGTCCAAGGAGAGGAGAACCTAACCTGTTCCAGATTACCAGCTCCTTCAAGGACAAAAGGACCCCCAAACCTAGGAAATCGTGATGTAAGTTCTGGGTCAGGTCTAAGGCTTCACATTTTTTTCTAAGAGACGAGAATAGTCTGCTCAATTCCTAACTGCAGGGTTGGAGTGCAGAAGGCCAGAACCCAGTGTTCTGGTCACAATCAGGGATACACAATTGCACTAGAAGATTCCTGGCACTCTCCCCAATCTGGTTTTTGGAACTCAGTACACACTTATCTTACATGGAGAGGCAGGTACTGGTGGGTTTACCGCAGTCCAGTTATTATGCAAAGCACACTGAAGAAAAGGGACCATTTTTCAATCCTGCTTCCAGGCAAATCAACATGATCCTCCCTTTAAAGCCTAACCTTTTTCAGTGAAGAGGTAGCAGGACCTGAAATGCCTTCCCTCTTCCAGAGGACTACTCTGGATTAGGCTCTGGAAGCAGCTTCCTAACTGAAATCAGACCAGAATATCAGCTCCAGGTGGGTGAAGAGGATGCGCTTTCTTTTGCAACTTTAGGCCTCGCAAAAGGAATCTGCCCTCAGACAACGAGGACAGAAAATGGATGAGAAAATAAATGGAAATAAAATAGAGGCTTTCCCACTGGCATTTGACTATATATTCTGCATCTTTTGTGTAGTATGACTAAATATTTAATCTTAAAACAAAAGTTTCATAGGCATTTTAAAACATCTGGAGAAGCTCAAATTTATGTCACTTTTTTCCCCTTAAAGGATATAAGCTGATGCTCTAATGTGTTTTCTATACTGTTCGGGAAAATCTCTGCACTGCCTTTCTTTCATATCCAATAAAATGCATTATGAAATTCCCTAAATGTCTCGTCTATAAAATTGCTCTCGAGAATAAATTACATATTTTTCTTATTATGAAAAAAATTAAGGGTTCTTGCAGTAAAGATAAGAAGTCCACTTAACCAGTACTTCAACCTTCGGAATTTTGATGTCAGACATGAAAAAAAATATTTTTTCCCCTAGCCCATTTTTTTCCAATATAAAATGCCTGTGTACTTTGATAAGTTTCATTAAAGAAACCATTATTTTAGTATGTTGGGTTTTTTTAATATGGTTGTTTTTATTTGATTTAAAGAATGACTGTCGCCCAAGGGTATATATATAATCAGACACTAGAGTTACATGGTTTGACAGGTAAAAAAAAAAAAAATTCTGAGTCTTTCCTATCAACAGATAATTAACTTAAGTGGGCTCAATTGCGTGCCCTCTCGAGTTTGCATCAGGGTCTTATAATCTACACAGAGAGGTGTCTTGTCCAGAGGAGTCACAAAGAGAGAACCACCTCATACTTTCTTATTAATATTTTCCGGAAGTTATGATAACTACTGTGGGATTTCATCTTGCTAACTTTCTATTCTCCCATAGGTGGAATTTTTGCCATGGTTGAAAAAAATCCAACTAACAAATTTCAGGTTATGGAACAGAGGCTGCTGAAAACATCACACAAAGAAATCATATCCTTCTGCTCACTTATTTTCTCTAAAACTTGCGTGGAAAAGACAGGTGCTGGCTGAGCATGGTGCTCAGCCACCTTGTATATTTGCATCCTCTGTTCCCCTTTGTTCCTTCGCTCTGTTTTTGTAATGTCTACATTTTGGCCTTTCTGCGCTGCCTCTTTGGTTTCCAAGCTTTCCAACTGAGCATTTCCCGTGAAAGAAAAAGAAAAAAGAAAGATAGCAATTAGCATACATTATGAGGCTGCACCAGCTAGTAAGCTCGCAAACACGTCTGCGTGAAGGACAAGTGGACCCCGTTTTGTCTTGTCTCCTGGACCGTCTTGCCCTGCTCACAGCCTGCCATTTGCCGGCTACAGACACTGCCCCTTCCCTTCCTCTGCTTGCAGCCTTCCCAGGACGCTGCACAGCCCGGCCAGCTTTACTGGCTCAAAGTATTTAATGAGTTTCTAATTCAGTTTGGGCTCTGGAACCCAGTCAGCTAACCGCTGCCCGGGGCTTGCGTTTCTTTTATACATGATCAGAGAAGAGCCAGAAAGACAGCTCTTGTCACTATTGGACTTCGATGGGGAGGATTCACTCATCTTCACGTTATCACACAGCCTTGCTGACTGCAGACAATCCAGGGTCTGAAGCCCATCCCCTCAGAGAGCAGGGGGAGATTGAGGGAGACACACTTCTGGGTGCTGCGAAGCAGCTTCTAGGGAAGGAACACTGCTCTGTCATCACTGGACCTCAGTCCAGCAGGACAGGGAGAAGAACTAGACCACACTGAACACTTTTGGGGCCAAGATTCCATACATTTTACATACAGGTGCCCATCACCTAACCAGACCCTGGAACATTCTTCACCGTGATTCCAGGGGCCAACTCTCTCCATGGGTTCACATGCTGCCCTTACTCCCCTGGACGCCCGTGTGGCTCACAGAACAACAGTGCTCCCCAGAGGAAGGCTCTGTATAAGCCACAGAAGCTATTACTCTGGGAGAAACTGTTGAGGAAACATTTTGGACTTAAAGTGCTGAGACAAGCCTCATCAATTATGCCGTTTCTACGTTAGCTATGCAAATCACAGTCAGGATGTTTCAATATAGTCTACCTGGTCTTCCTGGGGCTTTGCATGTGCTGTTCCCTCTGTCAGGAATACTTGTCCCTTCCCATTTACTTGGCTGCTTCCGATTGTTCCTTCCAGTCTTAGAGACACAGCCTCACCTCTGGCAAGTGCCCCCTGAGTGCCCCATCCCAGAGCGGCAGGCGTTCATGTCCTGCGACCATCAATACCACACAGAGCTTCTGCACGCGGTGAGCACAGAGGGCCCACTGTGATGTCGGAGATCAGATTTCGAGACAGAATCTGGTGCTTTCTTACAGAGGGATGCTTGGGCATTTATTTCGTATTCACAAGTGGAGAGGACTGTGTAGAAAAAGCCTCCCTCATTGAAACTGTAGTTCAAGGTTTTTGAAAAGTATACAGTAATATTGATCGAACAATGGATGTGGAATAGTTGAAAAGAGGCTTTGCAAATGAGGCATACAGGAATAGAGACTGATTTAGACTAAAAGTTAGAGTTAGCTATTTTTAAATAGCTGCATAAATGTATCCCACGCAAGCTATGATTCTTACCTATTCGTAAATACCCAGGAGCAAGTTGATAAAAATAGGTAACTGACTGAATCTAGTCATTAAATAAATGACTATATTTTACTTACAAATATGGGTTTTAAACCCAATCAACCAATAATTTAAAGCAGTTTAGGTCAAAGCAGATTCCCAAAGACTGGCTGAATGGGGTTGGTTATCGTATGAGGTAATAAGGCGCCCACTGCGGAGACAGATAGGAAGCTAGGAGCTAATGGTTCACCTGGAACTAGCAGTCCAACGCCAGTTCCTGACACTGCTGACCATCAGAAGCACACGGAGTGCTTGTTAAAATGACATATGACTAGGTCCAATCTAGACCTAGCAAATCAAAATCCTTAGAATCAGAGTTAAAACCGGGAGTTTTACCAGGTGATTATGCTGATCACCAGATAGCTTTGGGAGGCTTTAGGAAGGCTTCCATATACGACAGCATCCAGATGGGACCTAAAAGATGGTGAGTAACATGAAGCAAGAAGGCATATGGCAGGGAAGCTCCAAGCCCTGGGGATGAGGTGATGCGGTCTAATTGGAGGGCTTACAGCCAGGAACCCAGGTTTATAGAATTGTGAATCTGGACACATCTATTCCAAAGCCTTGTTTTGCAGACATAGACATTAAGTTTCAGAAAGGCTAAGTGACTTGTCCAGAGTCAGAGAGCAAGATCATGGCAGAGCCAGTAGTCAAGTCTGGGTATCCCAATGCCCGCGCTTTTTCTTTCTTGAAAGGACCACTGCAGAGGCCGAGGATGCTCCTGCAAGGCTTCCTGACCCCAGAGCTGTGTGATCTGGATGCTTCCCTCCTACACCTGCACTCACACAGCAAACAGAAGCTGTGTTTTATCATCTATTAAGCGGTATCATCCCAGGTGACATCAAAGGTCTTTGATTCTTAATCTAGATAGAGCTCAGATTCCTTATTGGAAGCCAAAGATGGGCTGCAAGAGAAGCAACGTAAGCTCAGTTCTTAGGTTACCTATTTGGGGCAGTGATGGCAGAAATACGGACTTTCATCCACTTAGGCTAAAACTGTTGGTCACCCATCCTCCCTTCTTTTAGAAAAAGAATAGACTGAAAAGCCTAACTGTCCTATATACAAAATGCTTTAGAGTGGGGGCAGGGAACTCTAACACAGAATGTCCAGTGAGTCTCCTCTCCTTGGCTCCTCTAGGTTTTGCTTGTACAGCCCTCAGAGAACCTTCGTGGCAAACTCCAAAAGATGCATGAAATGAAAATCCTCGCACGCTGTATTGGAAGTCTTCACACCGGGTGGCATAATCACCCCGAGCAGCACTCTGCACTGTGATTAATATTCCACCCGTAAGCATTCATAAAACGTAAAGGTCGGGGCGCCTGGGTGGCTCAGTTGGTTAAGCGACTGCCTTCGGCTCAGGTCATGATCCTGGAGTCCCGGGATCGAGTCCCGCATCGGGCTCCCTGCTCGGCGAGGAGCCTGCTTCTCCCTCTAACCCTCCCCCCTCTCATGTACTCTCTCTCTCATTCTCGCTCTCTCAAATAAATAAATAAATCTTTAAAAAAAAAAACGTAAAGGTCTCAGGGTGGAGTGGAGGAAGTGTTTTTTATGGTAGTGATTTGATATTTACTAAGTCCCTACTGTGTTGGGTCCCTCAAACTGCACGTAAACAGCAAAGCCTCTGGGCTCCACTGAGGTGACAGAATCTAAGGTCGGGAAAAAAAATTATGTGGTCATCCTTATATTTCTTTAGAAATATTTCACAAGCGTCTGCCTTTGGCTCAGGTCATGATCCCAGGGTCTTGGGATCTGAGTCCCACATCGGGCTCCCTGCTCAGTAGGGAGCCTGCTTCTCCCTCTCCCTCTGCCCCTCCCCCTGCTTGTGCTCACACTCTGTTAAATAAATAAAATCTTAAAAAAAAAAAAGAAAAGAAAAGAAATATTTCACAAGCATGACCGTGCAGGAATGCACGTAACTACCGGGAGTAAGGTAGTCAGCTGTTTAGAAAGAGCTACTTCCTTCTGTTCTCGATGAACTCCCCTGTTTTCAAAAAATGCTTTCCTTTTTCTTAGAACAAGTTTATTTTCATCTCTCCTCCAAGGAGTAAGACAAAAAGGGAGAAAAAGAAGAGGCCATTCCCATCATGCCGTGGCCCTCATCAAAGAGTTCTCAAGTGGGTAACCTTGGGAAGATGTCAGAGGAAACCAAGGGGCTTTTAAGCTGTCCTATTAACAATGACTTGAATGGGGCGGGGGGTGGGGGGGAAACACTTCTGTCTCTATGTTCGGCTCTTCCCTTTCTCCCCAGCTCAGACACTCATCTTGTCAATCACCCCAGTTTTGCCAAGTGACATGCCATATCCTTGATCGCAGAACATCAGGCCTGACGCTCAGCTGAGTGCCTCGGCACCTTGCGTGGAGTGAGGTTGCCTACGGCACTGTCTCAGACTTAAAAAGCCCGTAAGGACTCAAAACAGGCTGTCAATTCTGGCTTTTTCAACACCCGTTTTTCACCACACCATCAATAGAGCCGAGTGTGAGCGGGCAGTGCAGAAATCCCAGGGGTAGGAAAGAAGGGCAGGGATGAGGAACGTTACCAACCGCACTGAGAGCCACTTTCCCTGTCCATCTGTCTGCTGGATTCCTTCCTGGCTGTGGGGGCAGGAGGCACTTTGAGTTGAAAAGAGACTCAGAGAGAAGCATTCTCAGCTCACTCATCCCTTCTGTGTAACACCCATACTAGTACTAGGATCCATACAGACCACACAGCCACCATCTATCGACTGCTTAGGATGCGGTCCTTGCACACTGTAACATTACTTCTAATCGTCAACAAGAGCTATACGATGAACTTTATTGGATATGTGGAGAAACTAGATATGGAGAATTTAAGGACTTGGGCCAAAGCCATGGCTGGAGAGTGGCAAAGCTGCGATTCAAACCCAAGTGCACCTAGAATCAAAGTCCATCTTCTTGGCCCCATCAGAACCACCAAGTCAAACATTGTGGCCAACTCAAGTCTGTGCTCTTCTCTGTCACCTGACCCAGACCTGGGAATTCTTGCGGGTGGAGATCCCAAAATCTAAGGGAGAAGCGGTATGTTCTTACCAGGACCAGCATGTGGCCGAGGTCTGGGAGCACCACTAACTCGTCGCATGATGTAAGTCGTGTGCTCTGGAGCTACACAACCAAGTGGAACGTGTTCTGCAGTCTTTCTGGCACATGACATCTCCAATTCTCTAGGCCTACAGCTAGACCTCATCTACCCAGGTAATACCCCAAGGCCCAGGACCAATGAGCACTTAATTCTGTGGTCCATTAGCTTCTTCTTGAAGATCTCCAAGGACAAAGATCTACAATGGCCCCTAGCAAGTTACACAGAGGATGCTGGTCCCTGAGATGGAAAGTGTACAATCTCTTCCATTTGCCTTATTTCTACTTGCTGAGAAGGAACAGATGTCTTACAAGTCTGAGGTTGCCTCTATTCCTGTCGCAAGGAATACAGACTAGCCCTGTCACTCTCCGACAGACCTAAAATAATATATTCTAGCATTAAATCATTGCATCACGAGGCTACTGAATTGATATAAAAGAAGGCACCGTGAAACGATTAACCAAGGAACATTTATAAACCCTGCTTACTTAAAGAGACTGAAAAAGAAAGAGGCTTATTTCTAAATAGTGTAGTCATCCAGGCTATTTCCAACCTACACTCAATTCCTAGACAACAGTCATGGTTGCTGAAATAACTCCAGCTATTTCTAGCCAAGCAAAATAAATACAGGCTGAAAGAAAAGTATAACTTGTAGTAAAAGATCTAATACTATTGCTCTTGATTAAAGATGCTATTTGCTTTTCTGAGTCTTCTCTAAAACAGCTGGGAAGTGGCTATCAGAAGGGGCTTTGGGACTTGGTCTTCTGGGTTTCTTTTTTTAAGTTCTCAACATACAACATATAGGATGCTTGCCAACAATGCCATTCTCTCTGTCCCTCATCGACAGTACCTTTCCTCCTGCTTCCAGATTCTCATCTAAGCTCAAAGTGAACATGGAAACACAAAGAAGATAAAGCAGTGGTGGCACTCCTTCCCTTGCTCGGTCCCAAACCCCATTTCTGCCCTCCTCCACAAAAACTAAAGTAGTCATGTGTTTTAGCTCCAGAAGACACCACGGAAAGGCAAGGCAAGGATAAGGAGCTAGTCGGGTATCATCCTACCAGGTTAAAAGTATCATTTCCTGTGAACAGAGGCTGCATGTGCCCAGCTTCTCAAGTTCAAACAACCACGAGGAAGGTCTGGATCCCACACTATCCACAGCAGATTGCTCCCCTTAAAATTGGGCTCAGATGCAGATATGAATTTGGTATGAAACTCTGGCTCCTTAAGGCCCCTAAGATCCATGCGGAATCCACAAACGTTCCTTTCTTGACTTCTGTCACTCCGTGCTAGGCGGCTCCCTCCAAAACCCATCATTTTGGGGTTTTTTTAATGAACATTAAGAGAGTCTAGAAGGCAAGTTTCTTCCTCCAGGGCATAAGGTAAATCACCGGCATAATGAAGTTTTTCAACAATATAAAATATCCATTTAAACACATAATTTCATCTACAAAGCCAAGCTGGAAGATAGCCTGTTATTAATTACTTGCCAGTCTTTAGGAAATAGCCCTTAGGTAATACTCTTCTTTGGGTTAACATATCTTATTTGCCTTTCCACGAGCTTCCAGACCCTGGATGTTTTTTGTTCCCTCCAAAGACTGAGGGAGTTGTTGCTGCTTTTAAGGATTCCTATGAAATAAGTCTAAGTAATGGGGTGTAATATATTGTCTTCATATATTAAGTATATTATATAACATAATAGGTATGTCATTTTAATATATATTTAAAATATTTAATATAATTATTATATTTAACATATTATTAAGTAGGAATATAATGACTGAGTCCTAAACATCCTTCTTCAAGGAAGGAGCACCTTCTATAGTCTGTTACAGAAGAGGTTTGGTTTTTTTTCAGTCTTGATCGCATAGGGCAACTTCTCTCCCAGAGGCAATGAAAGAAGCTGGGGAGATGGGCAACTTGAGTTCAAATCCAGGCAAGGCAGTTTGCTAGCTCTGACCCTGGATAGATGATTTAATCTCTCTGACCCTCAGGCTCCTCATTGGTAAATGGGACTAACCACACCCACGCTTCAGAGGCCCGGAGTCAGAATTAAATGAGGTCTTGTTCATGGGAGCCTGGCATGTGGGTGCTCAGTAATGGGTACAGCCTTAATCACCATACTAATTGAAATGGATATATTACCCAAACCTCAAACTTCCTCCCTGGCCCAAGAATCCTTCTTCCCGTCTCAAAGATGCCCCCACTCCGCTCCATTCAGTGTCCTCCACCCACCAGCACTCACTCCTACACTGCTCCGCCATGAGAGTCCAAGTGCCTCGTATTACCTCAATCTTGCCTCGCACCTGCCTTTTTCATTTCCACTGACCACAAGTCTTGGATCTCGCTAGGAAATGACCAAAATTCCAAGTTGTCCTTGCTCTACCAATGGATACGTTGGCAATTCTCTTCGAATGAGTCATCTTAAACTCACAAAGCTGAAACACCACTGAAAACTTCCCCCACTCAGCCGCACATTTCCCTTGCGTACCCATGGCTGCTATGTTTAAGGGAATCCAGTCACATTTTCCAAACACCTTTCTTCTCTCCAGTTGCTTTAGCCGCCTAAACAGCTGTGTGAAATTAGGACAAGATTTAAGGTTCATTTAGGTTTGCATCCTTTTAGAGCTTCTCACTATCCCGTACAATCCATCTGATTATAAGGACTGTAATAAAAATCAGAGGAAGAGGGGTAATAACAGCTAGCATCTAGTAACTGCTTTCTATGTGCAAGGCACTGTCCAAAGTGTGTTGCCTGTGGTATCGCCTTCACTCCTGTCATTTCCCAGGGTCCAAAAGCAATTACTGGAAGCTTTGGACTTTGCTTCCCAAGCAATGATCCATTAGGGGATGACCATGAATCTTATCAGGCAGGTATGGGCTGTCTAGTCATTTTTTCTACTTTCAGGGACTGAAATCAATCATTCCTTTTAGATTCTGCTGCCTATTTGTCCCCCAAACCTCCCCTCCTCCTCTGTAATCACAGATGTCCTTCCCAGGCGAGCCCCGGGGAGGGCGTGGGAGCCCATGGCTGGCTGTCCCCAGGAATCGCATCTCCATCTTGTCCTTTGGCTCCCACTGTCTGCAACCCACAGCTGCAGCTGCTGACCTATGTTTTGCTGCTATTTGCATTTCAAATAAGTTAATAAAAGCAATGAACTAAATAATAAATTGGAGATTTGTGCTTAAAACAACGATAACAAAGGCCTTTGATTAACCCACGGTACCATAGAAAAGCAACTCAGTAATACCACTGATGATACTTTATACACATACAGAGCCTCTCAGCTGATTATCTTGGGATTTTTATAAACATTACCCTCTCAATCCAGAGTGAAAAATAACATCTTTGCGTAGGAAAACTAGGTCAAGACAGATAAAAAAGAAATGTACTGATTTGCATACGGTTACAATTAAAGTCAGTCAATCATTCATACATCTGTTGAACACACATTTACCAAACACTGACTAAGCACTAGTCACTTGGCCCCCAGCCAGTCAGAGTGGATGTGGGGAGCTTAGAATCCATTGCCCATTCCAAATAGACCTACTGCAATTAGGAGCCAGGCAGGCCAAAGGTCTGGTCCACAATATGCTGCTTCTCAGCTTTGACTCAAGTGGTTTTCCCGGGGCCCCGGTCTCCTCAACTGTGAGGTGGGAGTGGGTGGGGAGGGAGTTTGTACTGGCTGCTTTTGAGAGTCTCTTTCCGCTCTGATGCTCAAAGGGAACTCAGGTACTTCATTCTTGCTCTGTGTCCCTGTTTATGTCAGAGAAAACACTGTTACCCAGATTGTGCAGGAAAATGCATGGCAACAGAATTTGGAACCGGAAGAACCATAAAGTCCCTACATCTTACCAGGCCCTGATTTCCTGGTATACAAAATGGGAACAATGACAATTCGTATCTACAGGGTTGTTCCAAGACTTAAAAGAGGTAACGTATGAGAAGCATGTGGGAAAGCACTGTATAAATGTGAGTTATCGAACATCCAGAAATTTAACAATCCCCTTCAGGATTAGGAGTCAATAGCTCGTCTCTCCTCTGTGCTGAAGCATCTCTGCCATTATTTTATGCTTATACTACTCAATTAGCTCACAATGGCTTTTATTATGTGGCCATGCTCTTCCATTATCATGTTTCTTTTTTTTTTTTTTTAAGAAGATGAGATTCTAAAATGTCCTGCCTTCATCTGCTATCTCCTGGGTCCCTAAGTGTTCATTTGGCCAGACAGATTTCTGTTTTGTCTTCTAAATGGAACACTTATCCCCCTGGGTGGGGAGGCTTAAGAAATTCTATACAGAAGAAAGGTAGGCTGAGGAGCAGGGAGGGGTCAGGGTCACAGGCAAGGTCCACACCCCGCAGGCTGGTGCTTTTTCCTCCTGCCTTCACGCAGCCTGGAGGAGCAAGCGCAGTGGCCAATGCCATGAAGGAAAACCAGTGTTTCACAGCAGAGGAAATGAAGGGCAGGCAAGACAGGGGCAGAGGTGCAAGCCTGAGGAGCTAGATGTGTCCAAAATGAAAACCTCCAACCGCTCTCCATACTCTTTCTATCAGACGTTCCACCAAAATGCTACTCCAAGTGAGGAGAAAACTGTCAAGAAATGAAGTGATTCAGGAAATATTTTTATTTAAAGTGGCCATCATGGATCCTAACACCACCACTCTCCCAAATCTGCTGATGTGGGGAACACAGCGTGGAGAGCCTGAATGTGGCCGTGTATACCTGGGAATGATGGTTGTGCAATCCCTTCATAAAGGACGGCGTTACCCCGCACAGACTGAAACACTCTGCCCTATGTACAAAGAGATTTCATTTAATCCAACACAAATTCTTGTTGTGTTGGACCAGAAACGTCCAATGACAGGAATACAGAAAACCACAACTTCTGTTGCAAATGTGCAAAACGTGGGATTATCACTCTTGAGGAGTTTAATATGTTAGTCAAAGAGACCAAATAGATTTTTGTTTAGAAAATAATATATTCTAGTATATAATCAATTGCTAAGCCAGTGAAAGGATGCAGTATGCAAGGACATGGATTTATCTCCCATTCGCCAGAATGCCCAGCCTTCCATTTCTACTCCGTTCAGAAAAATACCTTATCCATTGTTCAGCCTGAAGGCTAGAATAATCTAGGCTTTAAAGTAATTGATGACATGCACAAATTTGCAGTGCACCTGGATTTGTCAGGGCCAAATTCCCCGGATGAAAACCTCCTAGTTTAGTAGACACTCTCCAGATGTGCAGAAACTGACAGGAACCATTCAGGTGCCTGTTTACAGTGCACAGAGGGACCCACGAGAAAGCTCAAGACCTGCTGGAATGCCCAGAACCAGTGGGTCTGAGGCAAAGAGATCTCGGGAACAAAAAGCAGCTTCCAAATCCCCCAATCCTGGTCACAAAAAGCAGTACAATGGGTAGGCCTGGAGGCCTCGTTCTGTGTGTACCTCTCTACCTGGTCGGGGTCCCATGTTTATTTATTCGGGAAAACCCTGGTTGGCAAAGTGCATGAGCTCTGCTGGGTAGGGAGCTGGGCACAGCTGGGACGATAAGCCCCACAGCTCCAACACTGCCTGTGATCTTGCCTACCTGTGGCCTTGTGCACCGGCCACATTAACTAAAAATTGTCAGACGTCCTCTTGTGTTGTAGAGACACTACCGCTATGTCTGTCTACAAACAGAAAAAGTTGTTAACAGCAAACTAGAATGGGACCAAAAGCATTCAATTGGTCCAAAAATATGTCAGCCTAACGGACCCTTGGAGGAAAGTCACTCGGTCTGTGTGGCATCGTACACGGGCCCTGAGCGAGGCTGTCCCGATGCCTTGGCCCTAAGTCCCGTGCCCTCCGCTCATGAGGACACTTCCTGTACATACTATTTCTAGAGAATCTGACAGTGTCGTGTGCACTGTGACAGACACACAAGAATGAGCTAGGGATAGTAGACAAGTAATAAAGAAAATAAATCCCCCAGTGGAGCAAAATAACAAAAGTAGTAATAATTCAGTACCGATACGCTTGCTTTTGGTTTTGCATTTGTTCAATAGGAGAGATCTGCAGGGCATTTTAATCAAGAACTCCTTCCTAACTGTATTTCCAGCCTGCAAGTTTTAGTCAGAAATTATGTTTTGAAGGTCATCTTGTCAACCTCAGGAAAGATTTTTTTTTTTAAATGGAAATCATAAAAGTGATAGCACAAGGCTTTGGGAAGGAATCTGTGCAGCAGACTGGCCACAAGTTCCCACAGCTGAGAGCTGGAGATGTTCTTGGCATTTCCATTCTCATGTGTTATTCATGTGGTCTCTAAACATAAGGTAAGGAATGCCCTCTCTCCTTGTCTGATGACCAGCAGAAGGGAACCCAGAGAATTAATAAGGAAACGTAGACTGATTTTGATATCTTAAAGGGTGTATATTCCTCACGGCCCATCGTATTTATCCCCCACCCCGCCCCGCCCCACCACCACCCAAAGCCACACACCATCTCACTGCCCGGGTGGTCTCGCCAGGACTCGGTTCCAATCCACAGTCCCGTTATAAATCACCACCACACTCTCCCTGGGCCTCAATTCTGCTTGTCTTCACCTTACTTTTGAGCAAGACTGTAATGGAAGATTGGTACCCACGAAAATGGCAAAACACGATTGCTTCCAACAAATATCTCCAGACTTAAGCCAATTAAAAGACCTCATACCTTCACATTAGGAAGCTTGGGTGAGTGATTCTTATCAAGTCAAATCTGGTCCCTGCACCTTTGTGAAATCTGTGAAATCGTTTACAGCAGGGAAGATGACGTGGGTTTGGCATGCGAGCACCTCCTCTCCGCTCCCTTGTCTGAGAACTCAGGCAGCTAGAGGCACGGCCTGCTGCTATCTAACAGAGCAAAGCTAACATGCGGTCTCACGGGTGCAAATGGGAAGGCAAGAGAGACAAATCTGCGTAAAAAGACTCAGCAAACACACATATCTGAGGCAAATACAAGGTAACTGAGTAAATATTTGTCTATCATCTGCTCAGAATTCATAGAGCCAGATGCCAGACGTAGCCATAGTGCAATTTCCTGACTTTAGCATTGTTTTTTTATACTCACTCCGGGGACCTTAAACAGGCTTTCTTCTCAGACCTCAGACGGCCTTGGTTTCCTTTCGGTTCCTCTGGTGGAACCACGTTGCTTCTTCTGGTTACAGCAAGGCTGGCCAGAGGCCCAGGATCCACGTCGTAGCCACACTGCTTGCAAAGGCCTGACTGCACAATGTTCGCCCTTGAAATGGTCTCTTTCAACAAAAGCTGTACTTTTTTTTTTTTAAAGCCTAGCTGATTCATAAGAAATGTCATAAAAAATAGCACGAGATTTTCCAAATACTTTCTTTTTCTACATGTTTCCTTCATAGACCTGTTGTTGGTCAACATAATGCTTGGGGTAGGAAGGGGAGAGAACAGGGTTAGAGGCTTTGGTTCTGCAGGAAAAAAAAAAAAAGACATTCCCATTTTAAGAAGTGAGGGGCTGACTGCTTAACTGTGTCACACCACTCCTAGAGAAAAAAATACCTTGTTTTTTTTTTTTATGTCTATAAAACAAGATAGGATAATCTACATACATACTCTGCCAGAATGCTGTTCTGATTTGTACCTTTAAAAAGGACCACCTTTTAAATGAACTGAGGAACCCCATACTGGATCCCACAACAGTAAAAGGACATAAGTGGACAAAATGGGGAAATTCAAGTAAAATCTGTAGTTTATCTAGTAACAGCCTACCAATGTTAATTTCTTACTTTTGATTAAAGTGCTGTGGTTATAGAAGCTATGAATAACGTGAGAAGCTGGGTGACGGGTCTCCAAGAATGCTCTGCACTATCTTTGCTAAATTTAAAATCACTAAAAATTCTGTATATCTAAAATCTAAAATTTTTCTGTAGATCTAAAATCATTCAAAAATAAATGTCAAAATAAATAAATAAATAAATAAATAAATGTCCAAAGTGATTAAAGACATGCTCAGTCCAACAGCGCTTATTTCCTATCTGAACAGCAAGGGAGGGAGTTGCGAGAACCACGAATCCACAAAACCAGGCCCCAGGGTAAGGCTGGCCCAGCACCGCGGGTTCTGGAGCCAACCGACAGGGCAGCAAGACCACACTCCTCTCAGTCTCCAAGAGAGGGCCCTTCTAAGACTTGAACAAATGACGAAGTAAAGGCGTGCCTCCTGTGGACAGTTCAGATGTCACAAAACAAAGAAGCATCCAGCAGTCACCTAAATCCCCTGCCCTGGAAACAATCATTCTTGTCCCTCTTTCATTGTATTCCTTTTCACTTGCACAGATACATTTTTTTTTGAAGATTTTATTTATTTATTTGACAGAGACACAGCGAGAGAGGGAACACAAGCAGGGGGAGTGGGAGAGAGAGAAGCAGGGTCCCCGCAGAGCAGGGAGCCCGATGCGGGGCTCGATCCCAGGACCCTGGGATCATGACCTGAGCCGAAGGCAGACACTTAACGACTGAGCCACCCAGGCGCCCTTCACACATACATTTTTGACGGTTGAGGGCATACTGGAAACTCGCGGTCCTGCTTTTCTCACGCACTGTTCTAGCACAGATGACTTCCCCGCATGAACCCAACAGTCTGCGGACACCAGGTTTCGCGGCTGCCCGCTACCTCCGCCGGGCTCCGGCTCCTCAGTTCCCTGAACCACAGCGACTGCTGCAGTGAAGGTGCGTTGCAGTTACGGTAGGTGGTGAAGGGAACACCTCAGTCCTCTCTGGGTTTCAGTTACTCTTCCCCAGCAAATCGACACAACAGGTTGTTCCAGAATGTTGGCGTCCATTTTGATTCTGGGGCAAGTTCATAATGCTTCGAATAAAATGCCAGTCACCACCAGGGAAAATCTTAGGCCACGAGAAAAGAAGATGCAAATCAAGTGCCCTGAGTAATACTGGCATAAAACCTTAAGTGGAGGGGCGCCTGGGTGGCTCAGATGGTCAAGCGTCTGCCTTCAGCTCAGGTCATGATCTCCAGGTCCTGGGATCGAGTCCTGCATCGAGCTCCCTGCTCAGCGGGGAGCCTGCTTCTCCCTCTGCTTCTGCCCCTCCCCACTGCTCCTGCTCTCTTTCTCTCTTGCTCTGTATCTCTCTGTCTCAAATGAATAAAATAAAAAAAAAATTCTTTAGAAAAAAAACACCTTAAGTGGAATCAGTAATTAGTGTGTAATAAAATTAAAAAATAGCAGACATCAAGACCTGGCAAACTATGGCATGGATTTAAATGAACCAGTCTCCTTGTGTTGCACATTAAGTCAACTGTTCATATTTGTAAAAACTAAGTGGGAATAAATATCCGCCCAATTTTGAGGAATGGGTGAAAACTTAGGTATGTAAAAGATGCAGAAACAGCCCAGCCTAGCTCCTATTCAGCAAAGTGGGATCCCACGTGATACACACACACACACACAGCCAAATCCTAAAATAAACTTAATCCTGCTAAGATTTTCCTCCTCATGGTGCACTCAAGTGGCTACACCAATATTCAGGAAGGAAAACCAAACATACACAGAGAAGTCGGCTTTGAGGAATAAATTTAAATTCCTATTTGAATTTCATCTGTCTCACTTCGTTCTGGCCACAGGGTGTATCTAGAACTGTAAGAGAAAACTTTCTGGGTGCCTGGGTGGCTCAGTGCGTTAAGCATCTGCCTTCAGCTCAGGTCATGATCCCAGGATCCTGGGATCAAGCCCGACATCGGGCTCCTTGCTCATCTCAGAGTCCTGGGATCGAGAGCCCCATGTCAGGTTTCCTGCTCAGCAGGGAGTCTGCTTCTCCCTCTCCCATTCCCCCTGCTTGTGCTCTCTCTCTCTTTCTCAAATAAATAAGTAAAATCTTTTAAAAGAGAGAGAGAACTTTCTTTTTGCTCCTACCTCCTGCCCCCACTGCCACCCATTTTCTGTTCCAACCTGCTTGTCTCCATGGTTTTGAATGAAAGTACAGAGGAGTGACACAAGAGGACAGAGGCTTCCCCACGGAGCAATCCAGAAGACATCCTGGGAGAGTTTCAACAATCTGTTCGGAAAATCAAGTTCTCCAGTCCTAGGAAGATGGACATAGTCTTACAAATGACCTAACAATCTTTTCAACAAAGGCAGCAAATCACCTTGTCAAGCGTCATTATTCATCAGATATATGTTGAGACTATACAGTGAAAACAAATGTCAGTTTTTAAGAAAGGGAAATTAGATTTTGCTTACCACCACGCCTAAGTCTCCACATGCTTTACTAGTACATTTTTCCGGGGGAGATAAGTCATTTGGTTAGAAATAGGAAATGTCTTCCAAGTTGGTTTGTAGGAACAGTGTGGCTTAAGATCTCAGGGTGGTATACTACATTCTTGACCACCTAGCGTTCTGAAGTGTAGAAAGGGCAGAAAACTGTGTTGGGATTTACATCAGAATATTCATTAAAATACATATATATTTTTATATATAAAAATTGCTCTCATATTTAAGGAAAACTACCATGTCCCTAAATGGGTGATTTTCCCTCCTCTGTACCCAAAAGTTTTAGAAACCACGGTCCTGAACTCCACTCTGCATCGGCCCTCTTAATTCTCACATTAACTTTTCATTTGGGTCGGGTAAGAAGGCTTTGTTTTTCAGTCTATAAATCTGTCAGTGAAGACCCCAAATTGGATCCTCCTCTGTCTCACTTCGTAGTCAGCAGGGTTTCCCAGGCAACAGCCTCCAACCCTAGTCCATCGAATAGCCACCAATTTCCTCCCTTGACATCTCTCCCAAGACCTCCCCTCCCAGCGGGCCCTTGCCATCACCCCACTAATCCTCTGTCTGCACTGGGAGGAGAAGCTGGGCATCCTAGGGAGACCCTGTGAACACCAGCCAATCAGTCACCGGGCAGGGTGTCCTCTGTGGGGCTCACCCTGGGCTTCCAGGGACTGAGCGGCTCTGTCAGAGCTTATTCTCTTCCCACATTCTCTCCCCTTTCTTTTTTTAATTCCTACAGAGGCTTCTTCCAGTAATTCATATAATCTGGAATATAAATAGTTATGAGGCAAGGGACAAGGCACAGGTATTCTTCAAGATGTTGGCCCGGTGACAAAGACAGGCCTTCCTGATACAGCTCCACTGGGGAAGGTGCCAACAGGGTTGATTGTAAGCTTCACTCTTTTTTTTTTTTTTTAAGAGGATTTTGATAAAATAGATTCTTCCATCAGCTGTGTGTAAGACTATCCTTTAGCACCTCCCTCCCACTGCCCATTAGGCTTTGCTTTTAAAAAAGGTTCTAGGTACCCTCGCAAGAGGCTGAGGCTGTATGTCAAAAGCATGTCCTTCTTACGCTTGGAATCCATTTGCCCCAGACCCACAAGGTCCTCAGAATCTCTGCCTGGGGATACTGGAGTTCTTTAACTATAGAACACTTTCCAGTGGTATCCAAAGGTATTCAGAATTGAGTAGTGGGCTCTGGAGCCAGGTTGCTGGAGTTGTAGCCCCATCTTCATCATTCACTGGCTGTGGGACTTCGGGCAGGCTACTTAACCATTCTGTGCGCATTGCCTCATGGCTAAATGGGGATAATAATAGTACCTTTCCTCCTGGGAGGTTGTGAGGATGACATGAGTTAATACATGTAAAGTGCTTAGAACTCTGCCTGGCACACGGTTATCATTCAGCAAATGTCAGCTGTTATTTTTATTAGCTGTCATCAAGAATGAAGACCAAGGCCGGCCGGCTTTGTGGAAGAAAAGGGAACAAACCCAGACTCAAAAGCCACTAGCTCTAAGAAAGGCAAGGATTCTTGCCTAGAATATGATTCACCATAGAAATCCCTAGAAAGGTGGCCTGCCTGAAATTATTTTTAGACTTAATGAAAAAAACAATCTAGTCCAAATTAGATGAGCTGGATGACTGTGAGATCCAGCCCTGGGGCACTCTTCAGGTTTTTGGTTCTGGTGTCATGCCTGGCTGAAATAAACTGATTTAAATGAATTAACAAAAAAATTCAGTTTCCCTCTTTGCAATGGGTATTGCAAGGGTTTCTGAAACAGCTCAATGAACAAACTCCTTCCTTATAAAAGAGGGTGTGTATTTAACATAGGTAGCTTTTCTCAAATCACTCTCAGTGAGTCCCTGACTTGGCCTATCTTTTTATCCAGTTTCAGCCTTTTGACTAGGATTCCCAGCAAACTGCCCACATTTCTGGGTCTTACTTTACTCCTGAAAGACATTTAATGGATTTGGCTGGTTGTTCATCACTGGATCCATGTGGAACAATATACCATGCCTCATGCATAATAAATAAATGGCATTTCTAAAACAATAGGGATGAATATATCTGCTATCTAGAGCAAGAGCCTCTAAATGCCCAGTGGGCATTATCATAATTAGCTGGTGATTTAGAACAACTCAATTTCCCACCATCACTGTCTTGTGCCTTAAGGAAATCCACCAACACTTTACTGCTTCTTGGAGGAGATGGTTGGAGTCTGAATGGAATATTGTCAGGTGAAATTAGGCCACTCCTGAGTTGTGCAACATTCCCCTTCAAAATCTTGCTGATTACGCAAACACTGAATAATTACACTGATTCATGCATTATACTCCATCAGAATGACAAAGCATTTGCACTGGCACCCCATTTCACTTTGCTAATGAAAAACAGCAAGCTTTTAAGACCACCATCCATCAAGAGAGAACTCATTCAGAGTAATGACAGGTGCATGACAATGAAACCGGGATTTTTTTTTTAAGTTATGTAGGCTGCTGCCAAAAATTAAAATCATTCTGTGTTTAATATCATTCTCTTTGTGTTCCTCTGAGGTTTAGTATTTTCTTTCAGCAGAGAAATAAAAAGGTTGATGCAAGAGATCTCAAATTCCCAGGAGGATCTTTCTATAATTTCATACTGTGTGGATGAACATTTTCCACTGGGGTTTCTATCTAGAGGCCAATGCCCTTCCCTTCAACAGACCACTGGGTAAATCTGCACAAGGATGGTTCTCAAAAATACTAATAAACTGAGCTGAGGAGGGAGTTTGTCCCAGACAGTGCCCCCCACAGCTGTACAGAATGTGATCCGCACCAACACAGAGAGTATATTCACAGGCAGATCTAGAGACAGGCAGGGATGGGCCCCTTCTCTAAAGTCATGCACAAAGTGGCAACAGTCTCCAGCAACTCAGATGGCCAAGAAAAGAGAGGAATGTGTGTTTTAGTTGTAAGAAGGAATATATTCTAGGATTTCCCCCATGTAGCCTCCTCTCCCACATTGCTAGTTGTGGCCAAGACTACACCTCAGAAGCATTACTTGACTCATTTTTTCCCTAGCACCCTGAAAGGCACTCAAAAAGATCCAAGCGTAACAGCGCATGTGTTCAAAAGTTCTTCATCCAGCAGTCTCAACTGTAAGACATTTAGCCAAACAATCCAGTAAAAATGGGGCAGGGGGAGGGGGGAGTCCTAAAATAGATACCACTAAATCAAAGCACTGAAGTTCAAGGACCTTATTCCAGGGAGATCCCTCAAGGTGTATCACACAGATCAAGTCTCTTTCTCTTTTTCTCTCCTTAAGATATGTTTAATAGTTTCAATTGCTAGATTTTTATTCTATGGAAGATTTGAAGGAATCAAATTGAAGGCAGGTACTGGGTAGAACAGTGTCATGTCCACCTGGAACCTCAAAATGTGATCTTATTTGGAAATAGGGTCTTTGCAGACATAATTAGTGATGATGAAGTCATATCAGATTAGGGTGGGCCCAAATCCAATGACTGATGTCATTATAAAAAGAGAAAAATAGAGACTGAGACACAGGGAGAACATACCATGTTATGACATAGGCAGATATTGGAGGATATTTCTATAAGCTGAGGATGCCAAGCATGGCCAGCAACCCCCAGAAGCCAGGAGAGAGGCATGGAATAGTGCTCCCTCAGAACCTCCAGAAGCAACCAGCTTCCCTGACATCTTGATTTCAGACTTCTGGTCTCCAAAAGTGTGAAAGAATAAGCTTCTGTTGTTAAGACCACCCAGCTTTTGATCCTTTTTATGGCAGCCCTAAGAAATTCATCCAGAAAGGGTACATAGAAACAACTGAAGGTAATTCAGAAAGAGACAACCTACAGCAAGATACCAAGGGAGGAGGCCAAGACCGACAGTATGTTTTCTAAAAGACATATATATTTAAAAACCACGGCTGGGGCCATTCCGTGTGGTAGCAAACCAACAGGTCCTCTCCAATAGGACACTGAAGGCATAATGACATAATCCATCATCACCTTCAACTGGTTTTTAAAAGGCTGTGTTCTGCTTAGAATGTTCAAACAAGGCCTCCCCACACTACTTCACCCCACAGCCCTAAAAAGGAAATGTATTTGTTTGCTCCTTGAATTGCACTAAACATTCTCTTTTATATTTAGTATCTCAACGTGGCAGTGTATTCTTTCATTACTAAAGTCTCGGGACTAATATTTCACATTTTCTTTTCTGGGAATCCTGGTCCAACTCTACAGCTTATCTATGGTATGTGTTAAGATTTTTCTATATTTAGTCAATATTTGTATCTTTCTATAGCAACTGCTCATACACACACACACACACACCTTAAGAACACAACAGAAAAATCCTTTATTAGAACTCTAACCTAGTGACACCTAGGCAATCAAACTTTTCTCTATGGATTTCACACAAGAAACAGAAGATCTTATTTGTGGAAGATGAACTGTGAGGTTGGGCTTAGAATGACTATATCTTGTCTTCAAACTACTTACAAAAGAAAGCCTGGTGATGGGTATTAAAGAGAGCACGTTCTGCAAGGAGCAAACAATGAATCATGGAACACTACATCAAAAACTAATGATGTAATGTACGGTGATTAACATAACATAATAGTAAAAAAAAAGAAAAGAAAAACCTCCATGCCTCAATTCACCACCACCTCCCCTATTTACTAAGTAAGACACAGAAAATAAAAACCAAAAGTTTAAAAATGTTTAAACATAGGCTATGGCCCATATTTAAAAATGGCCCATTATCAGTTCTGATTTAATCTCTGATTCTTTGCATGAACATCATGCGCTGAAGTCAGTTTACCCACTTTTTGTTGTTGCTGACACTTAACACTGGAGAATTTCTCTCCCTCCACTTAGGGAGCATTTCTTTTTTCTGGGAAATTCTTTTTATTTCAAGTCTCTTTAACTTGAAAAGTCCTAAGTCTCCTCAGATCATCTTTGAAATTGAGAAGCATACAACTTTATGTAATTACTTATAAAATGATCTTTTTAAGGTTCTATATTCTATTTGTCTGCGTGTCACAATTTCTCAGTCGGCTCCAATATCCCGCCTTTGAGACTTCTGGGCAGTTTCCCTGCCTCTTGCCTGGCTGTCAGAGGCTGCTGTTTGCACTGCGTTAAACAACACAGATGGGGTTTTGCAGAAAACCTGCCCTTCCTCTTGCCTAATGAAAGGATGCCCACAGGTGGGCAGGCTTCGACATCGTGATCCTATCTGCACCCTGAGCAGCGCCCCCCACTTGCCCAGGAACTTGAATCACTCCCTTAACCTTGGCTTTAGAAGAGCTCAGATTTGCCCTCCGCCCCCAGCCAACCTAGGGAAGGTGGGATGGCTGGGGGTGGCACGGTGGGCACAGGGTGGCCCAGACCCCAGCCAGTCCCCTACTGTTGTCACTCCTCCCAGCAGGGAGCCAAGGTGGCAAGGGTCAGCAAACTGTCGCTCATTAAAGCTCCACATGTCTCCTTTGCTTCTGCCCTGTCAGCATTTCAGGAGTTAGGGCTGGGGGCTGGGTTCCAGAAATAATAAAAACCACCCATTTGCAGAAACACGTGGCAGGGCTTTATGGCCTGGCAGCTTCTCTGCAGCGAGCTGGGAGACTCCAGGCAGACAGTGTCTCATCAGTGAGGCCTGCCTTGGTCCAAAGCATTCAAGATGCAGGGGAAGGTCAGCCAGAGCCAGTACAAATGATGGGTTTGCTGTCCCCACCCCACCCCCACCGTAATGCAGAATTAAGGTGGAAACAATTGGAAAGAGTATTTTCTTTTTCTTTTTTAACCAAGCCTCTTAGTAATATGATATCATTGCCTTTGGCTTTTCTTTTTTTTCTCTCTCTTTTTAAACCATGATCCTCTTACAAACCAAACATCAAATGTCTCAGAACCTCTCCATATAAGGAGTTTCCAGAGAGGCTGATTCTACACGTTGTTTCTTGGGCTCAATGGAGAAAGTAATTCTAGGGCACTTGCAAGCTCTCGGAGTCATGCATTATGGGATAACTGAGAGGGTGGCTCACTCGGGAAAGGGCCTGACCTTTCCAAGTCCCAGGCTGGCGATGAGTGGGAAAGGTCACTCCGGCTACTGGTCTCCCCTCAGCGTGTTAATGATTTCACTGGGCCTGAAGACAGGGCTGGTCGGCTGGTGAAATACCGCACACAAGGCTCTGAATTCAGGTCTTTTCATCTATTTCTAAATGGGCATCAGAGGCGATTGAAAGCCTGCTGATGAAATTAAAGGCTTGTGGCTACCGAGTCCTATTCAAAGACCTCCAACCACTTAAATCCTAGAGCACTGAGCGACAACTGTTCAGCCCTAACAGCCAGGCTCTGCGGTATGCCGTGGTCACCAGTGCCACTGACAGATCAAGGGCAGAAAAGAGGAGGAGAGAGGAGAGGAGGAAAGATGGGAGAAATCAAGGAAAGAAGCTGGAGCGCAAGATTAGAGCAAAGTGCAGAAACAGCACGTTACAGGAGTGAAGTTCTGGGCGATGCTCAAGAAGACAGACGCTAGATACAGCACGTGAAGTCATGCCCAGCGTGAGGCTGAGGGCATCTCTGGGAACAGAGTGGTCCAGAAGGCAGGCAGGAACGGACTGTGCATAGCGCCCACCCCTGGGAGCTGCTACCTAGAGCTGGTTTATTCCGTGGCCAGCCTTTCCATCACAAGGACCCCCACACTGAGACTGGGATCGAGACACTAAGGGAAAAGAACATGATGGACTGTAGAAACCAGATAAGGCCCACTTAGATCCTGGCCCTTTAATCACCCCAAGTTATCTAAAAGTTGAAAGTGATTTCATTCCTTGGCGTGAAAGTGATGTGATTGCTTCCATAGTACAATTTTACCTCTTTTCAGGTATATTCTCAGTGAAAATTATTGGACACGTGTAAATCTCCTCTTTAACATGTTCCGCCTATGTTTTTTGTGTTCTTGTTTCTGTCACAAGGAACTTACCATTGAAAGGATGTATTTTCCTTTCCTGTTTCTCCACAGAGAAATTTGTGGTACTTAATAGTTCTCAAGGATATTTAACAGTTTTTGTCTCCATTCTGGGTACTTCCTCAAAAAGCTCTATAACAGTGTCCTTCAAAATAAGGCCCCCACTACTTCAGTATGGCATGAAATCAAATTAGTGAGTCGCAACCAGTATTTTTCAAAAGAAGAGAATCAAGTAGAAGAAAAAATGTCACAATGCATTGCAGATAGTAAGGACAGGTTTTGTGAGACTTTTGCTTCAATTTTATATGAATTGAACCATCTATCTTTTTGTAATGTGGTTAAAATAAAAGAAGTTTATAAAATATTCCTACACTATATGTCTCTGAATGAAAGTTTGTCATTAGGTTAAACAATAAAATCCCTCAAACAAGGCCCTTCTTATGTGCCATATACTAGATGCAGATCTGCTGCCCCTTTAGTCTCTATTCTAAACTCCCTCAACCACTCCCTGGACCACTGTAATTATCAATGAACTTGATAATTACAAATGTGAATTTTTATATAAGAAAAAACATATTGTAAAAGTATTTACCAGCTTTGTTCATATTCTGTGATGTATCTCTCCTTTCATTTTGTGGTCTCCAAGAGAGAATTAAACTGCCTTTTCTACCCTGGACTGCAGTCCTTTTCAATGACTTATGTCATGGTGCGTTATTATTCAAAAATGACAGGACCAGGATGATGTCAGACAGATCTGATCCAAGGGTGTGACCCAGAAGAAGCCTCAGTCTTCCTCAGCACTGGTCAGACACCAGAGACTTACCCCTCACCCTGTGGGGCTCAAAACTGCGTCAGAATGCCAAGCTGCAAAAAAGAATACACATCCAGCACTGGAAGAAAGCTCAGAATCCAGAAATCTTGGTGACTTGCCCAAGGTTAAGTACAAAATGTATTAGTAAAACAGCAAGGGCAAGAATCCAGGCTTCTGAGTCCCAGCCCCAGTGCAGTGCACTTTGATATAGATTAAAATATGGAAGCACAGAATGACCCTAGAGGTTACCAGAGCTGGAGATAAGAGATGAGTGAATTTTTGTCCCAACTGGCTGTTCTATGTATCTGCTCTAACCTCCTTACTCAAACTGACATCTGTGGCTTTTCGTGCCATGTCGTTATTCCGCTACATACTAGTTTGAGGTTTCTGAGGTTAGTATTCCTAAGAGCTTTCCAACCTCTGATTCAAATGAGCTCCATTTTCCCCAAACATGTAACTTACTATTGAATCTCATTTCTATGAGAAATACAAAAGCAATTGTGATTCATGTCTCCAGGTCTAGACTTACGAATTTTGAAAATGTTTATACATTTTTATGACAATAACAACCACCCACTGTACAAAATGTAAAAAATACAGAAGATAAGGAAGAAAATAAAAATGACTTGTTGGCCTACTACTCAGGGATAATCCATATTAAAATGTGAGTGTATTTTTCTATCAATATACAAATATTCTCTTGGAAGACAAGTGTGATTACACTGAAAAATACCTTCATATATCCTGCCCTTTTCACTCAATATTACACATCAGTAAAGATTCTTTAAATACATGCTTTATAATGTGGCCAAATAGTACATCCTACTGATGAATTATTACTCATTACACCAGTCATTATTACTGAAAATGCTGGGTTTTCTTCCACTTTTTCACAGATATAAATAATGTGGCAGTAAGCATCTTTTTTACATAGTTTTTTTGTGGGTATCTCCACTTACTTGTATAGAATAAATTCCCAGTAGGGAATTACTGGGTCAGTGTGTGAGGAGTATTAAGACTTTTAATATAGATTGAAAAAGTCCATTTCAGAAGGGTTGCTTATATCCAAATAGCAGAATATGAAGGTAGCTATCTTGTTTTCTTTACCAATAATGAGTAGTATCATATTTTAAAACCTTGAAACTTATATGTAAAAATTTGTATCTTATTTTATAGTTTGAACATTTTTTATGTTTTGATTTATTGGTCATTTTTATCTCTCACTCTTTTTGTAAGTCCCCTGTCTTCCCCGTGTGTGCGTGTGTGTGTGCGCGTGCACGTGTGTATAAATTGAATGTTCATATCTGTACCCATGTCTCTACTGAAATGACAAGGTTTTACTTATTTATTTGTAAGAGCTCTTTATATAATAAAGATATTAAACTTGTGATGGGGTAAATACTTCGGGAATCAATTTTAAATACATAAAATTTAAAGTGACAAGATGCATTAGTTTTTATGTTGTCACTAGCATAGCAATAACTCATGCCACCTGCTGGTAACAAAACAAAACAAAATTGATTAATTCTTCCTATTTCTAAGATGGGATGCAAAATTAAGACTTTTTCCATGCTGATTATATTAAAGTGTTGGGAACAAAAGATGAACGGTTAATTGGAGAATATGATATTTCATACACATGGATCTATGACTATGAATCTTTGTTCACATTTAAATTTCTTTAGGGTTACTTCACTTAAATGGACACAAAAGCATAGTAGACAGAGAAAGCAAAGTTTAGCTCTGAATCATTTCAAAGCCACTTCTGAACACAGGTATGTGTGCCTTATTTTAAGGAATCCGAATCATTGGAAACCCAAATTTAACAATTAGATGAATAGAGAGAGGCAGCCTTATTATTTATTTTTACAAAAGGCGTTTTTAGAAAGACGCCTCTTCAAACCAGAGTTTCTCCTACACACTGATATGTTCTAGTTGGAGATCATTTAAAATCAACACAGACTTGATTTAGCCAGATAAATTAAGGAAGCTGCTGCTACTTAATTTTGGATGAAGATGGGTCTTACCAGTTTAAGCTCAGAAGATTTACATATAATTTAACTGGAAAATATGGTTTTAATGTGTGGTTCACATAAAGTAACAGTTATGGAACACATTTGTTGCATGTGTGCCTCTAGTCAACTGATCTAGAAAATATAATCCACTCGAAGGTTCTACAGAAACAGGCTGTCAAGATGATCAACTAAGTTCAGCAACAAGGCCAACAGGTCACTGATTACACTCATATCCATGGAGGTGAACAGCCAAGCTACAGGATCTATCACCAAATGGTCTGACATCCCCCAGGAAGATAAATGGAAGAGCTGTTTTGTAAAAAGCCATCCTAATAAATGAACTGAACTGACTTTTGGTACCCGGAATTATTACTCAGCCCTTGAAAGTTCTGATATAAACAAAAATGTCAATCACTCCAATAAGCCTGCTGATTTGGTGTGCCATAAGCACAGCCTTCAGTAACAGTGAAGGTATTCAGTCCACTGGGTGAAAAAAGATGCAAAAATCTGAATCTCTCTACAACTTGTAGTGACCAAATGTAAAACACTCAAAACCGAGTTTATAAATTTTAATAAAATAAATTTTATATTGCCCTTGTCAAAAAAAAAAAAAAAAGATTCATATGTTATTCATTCACCTTAACAACCTCCAGATAAGACTTTTTGTGTCGGCTGACTCAGATTTAGTTGACAAAATGTACAAGTTTGTAGTTTATAATCAGGGGAGAATGCAAAACAATTCAAGAACATACTTTAATTGTAAGGAAAGGGAGTGATTGGCCAACACTCAAGTAGAGAGAACAAAACATTAGGCCAGGTCTGATTTGGGCAGAATCTGAGAGAGTAGGAACAATTATGTCCCCCAGTGAAAAGCAATTGAGAATATCTCCCTCTTTCTACCATCTAGACTATGAAGTCTTAGGAGGTGGTGGGCATGGTGGGGAGAACAGATTTTAAGTTAAACCCACAAATGAGGACAATCCTGGATGACAGCACCATGCTGAGAACTTAGAGAAGGCACAACTGAGGTCCTGGAAACATCCACCACCTGGGAAAGACGCATCTGGCCACCTACAGACAGCAATTTCAGCTTCCAAAAGCAAATGCTGATTTCCTATTTGTAATCTGTTTTCTATGAATTCCATTTACATTCGGGTAACTTGTAATAAGAGAGCTGTCCTATATTTCCAACAATTCAAGTAGCACTTGGAGGTGGAGATGAAGAAAACACTGGCAATGTTCCATAAATTCAGGAGAGGAGAGAAACCAAGAGGGGTCTTGGAGAGAGGGCAGGCACGCAGCTGTGCACAGGACAGTAATGGGCACTTTACACAGCAGCTAAGTGCTCAGCACGAGTCACCGCCTTCTCCCTTCTCCTTCCACATGAAGGCAATAGTGCCTGGGATTTGGGTGGTCTTGTCCTTTCTAGAACATTCACACAGAGCTTGGCATACCCAGGTTTCCTTCCAAACAGACAACCCAACACACTGATCTTGAAGAATTGCAACTGAAGACTTTTGGCCAAATCCAGTTGTGCTACACTCCAAAACCAAGTGTGATTCAGAATCTCATTTCTGAAATATCATTCTTTTTAAAAATTTTTTATTTAAATTCAATTTAATTAACATATAGTATAGTCTCAGTTTCAGAGGTAGAATTTAGAAATTCATCAGTTGCATATAACACCCGGGGCTCATTCCATTAAGTGCCCTCCTTAAGGCCCATCACCCAATTACCCTCCTCTCCAGCAACCCTCAGTTTGTTCCCTAGCGTTAAGAGTCTCTTGGGGTGCCCAAGTGGATCAGTCAGTTGAGCATCATCTGACTCTTGGTTTCGGCTAAGATCATGATCTCATGGTCGTGGGATGAAGCATCAGGCTCTGTGCTCAGCACAGAGTCTCCTTCAGATTATCTCTCCCTCTCCCTCCTACTCACTCACTCTCTCTCTCTCAAATAAATAAAATCTTAAGAAAAAAAAGTCTCTTATGGCTTGTCTCCCTCTCTGTTTCCATCTTATTTTACTTTTCTTTCCCTTCCCCTATCTATGTTCATCAGTTTTGTTTCTTAATGAAATATCATTCTAATAAGCAACAATTGGGTAATTGGACCTGAAAAGTCAGATGAGGAAAGATAAATAGCTCACCAGCTGCCTTTTAAGGCAAAACAAAAATGAAAATGGAAAGGCCCCAGGGCAATCTAAATGGAAAATTATCACCTGGCAAGGGGGCCTGATTTGGATTGGATTCCTCCTTCTTCACAGGACAACTCTGTTCCAAAGAAACTGGATGCTAAGAAATTTCTGGTGTCCAAATATAGAGAAGTAAGAAACATGATAAGGGTTTGAAAATCTCCTAAGAAAATCTGCAGGAACTCTTAAAACTTCTTCCAATGCTTTGGCAAAATTCAAAAAGACTGAAATTCCAGAGCCTATCTATTCCAGGTACCCTCAATCTCATAGCTCCCAGGTTCACTCCCCAGAGAGGGAATCTAGACTGGCAAGAGTCTTGTCTGAAAAACACTGAGAGGAAAGGGGGAAGAAAAGGATAAGAGGAGGTTGCCACCTTTACTCACTGGAGTAATAAGGTCACCTCAGAACACTATCCTGTTTTCTTAATATTTATTTATTTATTTATTTATTTATTTATTTATTTATTTATTTACTTACTTATTTATTTACTTATTTATTTTGCAGGTTGGGGGGCAGAGGGAGAAAGACAATCTTAAGCAGGCTCCACACTCAGTGTGGAGCCCGATGCGGGGCTTGATCTCACCACTGTGAGATCATAGAACTGAGCCGAAATCAAGAGTCAAATGCCTAACCTACTGAGCCACCCAGGCACCCCACTATCCTGTTTTCTAAAAGGACTTCATTTTTGGAGATGAAAAATACCAATAGGTACCCGGCACAACCTATAAGGTGTAGGCACTATTGCTAATTAACTCCACTGTACAGATGAACAAATAGGCTCAGAGCAATTCAGTTGCCCAAAGTCATAGAGCGAAGTAAAAGCCAGAGCTGGTATCTGAACCCAACTTTTCTGATGTACTTATTGGCAGACAGCTCCAAAAGAAGACATGACTCCTGTTCCCCAAGTCTGACTATGATTTTCTTCCTATGCTTATTTGTGTTGAAGGAATTCATTGATAAATGATTGATAAAAATTATGTTCTTCCGTGGACTCAGCTCTGGGCTCAAAACATCTTTGAAGTCAGACCTCTCTCCCTGATTTTTTTTTTTCATATGGGAAGGCAACAAAGAGCTTTACCCCGGGATGTAAGGAACGAAACTTTAAAACATCCTCGATCAATGCCATCACAAAAAAGGGAAACATTTCAGAGGTCGATGGGACCCGCCGCCTGCACGCCCTCTCTACCCAGCCATGGCCAGTCTTTGCTTTCCTTTTTCAGGGACCTTTCTTCAGCAGAGCCTGGCCCATTAAGGGCTTTGAGAAGAATGATATTCTGCTTTTGTAAGAAAAGCCGCAGATTTCCCAGGCATGCTTTGTGTCCCCGGCTCTTTCACTAATTGACAGAGTGGCCCTACAGAGCACATTTCCATTTATGTAGTCAGTACATGTCTGCTTCTACATTCTCAAGTTTTTCCTGTTCTTTTTTTCTCCTTAAAAATTTCTCCTATGAAGTAAGACAATAGTTCCAGTTAACAAAATGAGGTAAAACCAAATTCTTCTCGATGAAAATGAAAATGTCAGTAAGACTTCTCTCTCTTCATGCTAATCCTCTGCTTGACATGCACGCAATGACATCATCCCACAGAAGCCGAAGACAAATGCAATGTCTGCTGTAATCACAGGCTTAATATGCAGGATAAGGGAGGTGGCTGTGGGGTCCGGGCAAGCCCTCCCCGCTGGGCCCTCTCTGGGACACAATGGGACCTCGAATGCAGTGGTGGAGTCTTGCTGAGACAATACAACAGAATCAGGAATCAAAGGACTACCTTGGCCATGGATTCAGCCCTGATTTTCTGATGCAAACTTTGTATCTCCAAGTGGCCATTCAAATAAAATTGCATTTTTCCGCATTCAACCAAGTCAAACTGTAGTATCACAAAAGACAATGTGTAAACACATGAAATCTCCACTCACAAACATGCAGAAACTAAAGGAAAAAACAAAGCTGTAATTCATAAGGTTTTCATATGGTGACAAGAATCAACGTGGCACTTCTTTTAGTGGAAGCTAGAGGTTGCAGGAAGGGATTTTCGACAATGCCATAAAGAAGAGAGGGATTTATATAAACTTGAAATATCGAAAGTCCTTATTAGATGAAGAGAAATGGAAATATTTGGCTCTAGGGAACTTCAAGTACAGAGAACTGATAATGTCATAAAGAAACCATAAGTCCGAACAAATTACAGTTGAATAATACTGTAGATTTTATAGAGTCGCAAATGTTACAGGTCATTTGAACATTACATCAAGATGAATCAGCTTTTCCTGCTGGGCTAACATTTCTTATTTATTTCCTTGAACAGCAGGTTAAAAGCATCAATCATTAACAAAGATTTTCTCCTTTTTTTTTTTAAAGCATTTTTATCTACAAATCTGTTTTTAAAAAGACAGCATATTTGCTAAAGTAAACTATTGGTTTATAGTATAGAATATCTACACATTATTTAGAGTAAATGTGGTATGCTGTTTACCATGAAACCAATCAAGTGTACCAGAGAATTTGTTTTGTAAAAATGATGTGTAATTCTCCGTTAAAATATGATTTTGAGGTGAATCAAGATGCCCAAATGGTACTACATTCTACAAGCATTGCAGACTTTTACAAATGAAGATTATATCACTTAATTATTACTTTGGGTTAGAATTAGGAAGGCTGGTGGGTTACTACAATGGCAGAACAAAGAGCCGAATATATTCGTATTCAAATTTGTGAATTTGTGAAATATTCATGAAAATACACAAAACCAGAAAAACTGGCTATGGTGATTTAAACTGAGGGGATGGCCATATGCTGAAAGGTAGAGGGGTCTGGCGGGGGCAGGAAGAGCCAGACCGACACACTTTTGAATGCTCTAGAGCATACGCTCCACCTCAGGAGAAGAGGACATACGTTAACAATAGCTAACGTTTACAGAGCCCTTAATATGTTCCAGCCACTCTTCCAATGTTTTCCATGATAGCACCGAATTTTCACAAATCGTCTATAACTGAGGCCCAGAGAACTTAAGCAGGAGGCAGAACCCGTATCTGAATTTGGGCACCCCAACTCCTGAGCCTCCACCCTTGGCCATTCTGCCAGACTCAAAGAAGCTTGGAAAGCTTCTGACTCTCTCTTCCGAGTCCCTTGCTGAAGGATAACTGATCCCTCCATTCCCACCGCTCCCCACTTCTCCTCCGTCCCCTCACCTTCAGAACCCAGCAGAGACTGGTGCTACAGGAAAATTGCCACCCAGCATTACCACCTGAGTCAGATGGTTTCTCAGGAAACGCACTGGTAAGTAGAAGCAGAGAGGAAGAGCCCAGAGAGGACTACATGCTGGTGTGTGGTCTTTCTCACATCTTATTTGTACCAAGAAGTACTGTAGGTCCCTCTAATTCTCTAGCAGAGGCAGAAGCTCTGACAGTGAGCCATCTCTTCCCAGGCCGGCAAATTAATGCGTGCTGGACCACGGACATGGGTTGGGGGATGCAGGTTCTAAGTGTGAAAGGATGAAAGTGCCCGGACCCAAGTGGGCAGTGAGAACAGCTAAGGAGTCCTGACAAGCCTCTCTGTTAGCAAATGCTGAGTCTGGGCAGACCTCTCCTTGTATTAGAAGGAGAAAATAAATAGAAAAAAATGGGACCTTTGAAAAGATTCTGCAGCATGAGAAAAAACGAGCACTGTCTTGAGGCTTCATGGTAAACCTTATCTCTAAAAAAGACTCTCTAGGGAACAAAATGAAATTGTTCAAAAATGATACTTGGTATCTACAAAAGAGGACACAGTCTCTATGAGAGGACAGAGAACAATAAAAATAGACTGAGCTGAATCCCAGGCAGAGATTTAAAAAGAAGCCCATGGAATCAACAAAAGAATCGCAGGAAAGACAAAATGCAATACCAGAATGGAAGTGGAGAGCAGAACAGTGACGATATACAGGGCAAACGTGTGGCCAAAGATAGAAGAGAAAAATGATGAGACTGAGGATGAGCATAAAGACAAGTTCTATGATGAGAGTAATACATGTTTTCAAGGCTGAACTCAGAAGAACAGGAACAGAAACAAACAATGAAAAGGATAAATGGAAAAGAAGTTTGCTACTCGAAAAAGGCTGAAGTCTGCAGACTGAAACAGTTCAGACCATTTTGGAAAAAAAGTAATGAGAAATACTTGTAACTCAACATTTCTTTACAACATATTTTAATTTCAGATAGAGTCAGGAGAGTAGCCAAGGTTTGGGAGGAGCCACGGACTGATAAAGTGAATCTGCCTGTGACTGAATTTTTAACACCTCCATAATAAACCCTATATAAAACAAGAAAGTCTCTTCTATATTGGACTTAATGGTGAAGGCGGCTTTTATTTTTTCCAGTAAGGGGCACTGGTTTCAGACAATAGCTGGGCTATTTGCTTCGGTCATATCCTACAAGTTACAGGAGAAATATTTTTATATACAAAAGTCGAGCTGTTAGATATACCCTCAAGTAGGACCAAGAGATACCAATCGCTACAGAAGAAAAGTAGATGCTTAAACCAGAAGGTAAATGACAAATGATCAGAGATGCGATGCGAGAAGCTGCTTATAAATGGTCTGAATAAAGGAAACATCAGTACAAGATGGCTGGCTACAGAGCCTTGACAGTCACCAAGTATCCCTGAAGTAGGCACACGGAAGATGCTGGGAAGAAGGTATGGAACCTCTAAGAATCACGTACCTAAGGTACGCTCCAGAGGGACTCGGGAACCATAATTAGGTCACAACACAAACCTTCGAAATCTGATCCAGTAATTTTGGTTGCCTTGCTTCTCTATCATCAGGATTTTTGAGGGGTAGCATATTTGTAATTAGTCTCATGCTTTTAAGAGGCCAGTGAATATTCAGGTAGTCCTCTTTTACTTTCATTCTCCCTTCGGAGCAAAGCGGTGGAATCTTTACAAGAATGTTCGTATCTTCAGAGAAATCTTTTAAAATCACATCTATGTAATTGTTCCTGTTTCCTAAGAAATACACTAAAGTAACCTCACATTGATCTCTGTGAAATTCAAGAAATATCGGTACACTCTAGAACCCATAACACTAGGCAGAATTGCTAATATTGCATTAAAAGGGAAACATAAATACGGTGTACAATGTCTTACATATAAAATAAAAAGCATTCATCACAAATCTCAACTCTAAAGTTCTCTCACTTTTCCCTTACTAGATCAGTTTCCTCTTTTACATCTTTATATAGCACTGTATCCTCTTCCCTGGTACTTAACACAGATTGTGATACATATCTGTATGACTATTTGATTAATGTCTACCTCCTTACCTTGACTGTGAGCTCCGTGGGAGACCAAGTAGAAACTGTGGATATATTTAGTTTGCTTATTTGACGCCGTACCAGATCGATCCCATGAAACAAGGAATATATATTTGTAGAAAGAATAGACTGAGTGTACATGTTTTCACTCACTGTTCAGCCAAGCTAGTTACTGTATCTTAAGAATTCCAAAGAACTTTATAAAATAACACATCCTGGCTTTACACATTAGCTATGCTTATCAACTTGACATACAAGCCATTCTTTAAGTACTTGAATAGCTTTTTTCATGATAGGTGAATATTCTATCACAGAAAATTAAATATAAAAGAAACAGAGATAATAAAACTTAAATGCATAAATGCTAAGTAATTTGTCCAGAGGAGCCTAAATCTACTTAGCAGCAGAAGTGGGATTAGAACTTAAATTTTCTACCCCCACCCCAACCTTCCAAAGGTTCTGTCCATTGTTTCTCAAGATACTGGCTCTTAACCAGAGCTTCTAGGTTGCCAAGACTTTGCAAGTAATTGATAGTTTGTAAATAAATATTTTGCCACACCTCAATGTTTAAAGGAAATCCATAATAAAGAAATTGTTTGCAATATAAATAATCAGTGCAAATTTTCAGACTTCTTATGTGGTTTATTTTTCAAACCAAGGAGCTAATTACAGTTTCTCAAACCCATAACACCTCACCATTCATTGTCATATGAGTTCTAAGCCAGTACTATATGCCAGGCACTATTCTAAGGCTCTTTACCAAGGGGCATTAGCCTAAGGCCTCCTTAGTTCTATGGTTAAGAGATAGTTGCATTCTTCGTATCATTCAATTGCAATTGGGAAAAGGTCATTTCTGGAAAGTACAGTCCTGAAAGATTAAAATATCTAGCCCTATGGTTATCTGATTCAAGCTCTTTGGTCTCAATGTTTCCCATTCTCAGACCTACTCAAAGTAAGTTTTTGTTTGGTTGTTCTTTCTTTTCCTTCCTTTTAAGTTGTAACTTGGGAGGCGGGTAGGCAGATAACTAATGTCATATTTTTGATGAGTCTGCTAACCAAGCATAGAAAATCCATTTGCTGGCTAAAAGATTCCAGCAACAGAAATTTCTATCTGATGATGGAATCATATTTCTAAATAACCTCAGAGTGAGTCAATTTGCCAAATTATTTCCCGCATATTTATATGCTGGAATGTTATTCCAAAGGCTCCAAAGAGTCTCTGTTCTATGTATAAAATAATAAAACAAAAATGAGGCACAGAATAATAATATGTGTAATAGATAATGCAATGCTTCTTTTAAAAAGCAGACAACTATCTCCCTAGATGTTTTATAATAACCCAAACCACCATTATTTGTAGCAAAGGCGGCTGTAATTAGAGAGCGCAGAGCGAAAACTAGGGCAAAGGGGAAGAAGAGAAGAGAAACAGGAGGGAAATAGGTGACATGAAGTGGGGGAAAAGGCATGAGTGATCCAGATGAGAAAGCAATGGAAGGACAGGAGGTGAACCCACATGAAATATCCCTTTCTCATCAACAGATATTGACTTGGATGATCTAAGCCTTCTTTAAAAGGAAATGATGTTTTTGAAATGATATAAAAGCAAAAGCATTCTCACACACATACACACATGTAATTACATATGTGCATGCAAATGTCCACATAATTTTAGCCATACAACCTATTCCTAAGATCTACAGCTATTCTGGACAATCGGAAAGCACAGGCAATAAGCCTTTAAAAATTATCTCACTTCTCATTTTTGTCACCACTTGGTTGGGTTTTTGTGTTTATTAGCTCATCAGGAGGGAGATGGTGCAATGGAGAAGACAATTATCTCTTTAAAAAAGTAAGTTCTCACGTACAAGAGATTTAGGAACTAGGAAGGAGAAATGGTTGGGACTTAGGAGTGGGGTGCACCAGTTGTACATAAAACAGGACAATGTAAATGCAGCAGGCTAACGCATACGTTGCAAACTGAGATTTTTCTTAAAGCTACCTAGAAAATTGCCGTGGTCTGTTTCTCTACAGAGACAGTTCTGGGTCCTTTTTATGATATCTAGAACCAATGACTCTTCTTCTAAAGCAGTGTAACAGCTAGGGATATCTGTTGTTTTCTATAGAAATAAAATCATACCCATACGGATGTGACCATCCGGCCAACTCAATAGAAACGGTTTGTTCATTAATGTTTCAGTAATAAGAACTCGCTTCTTGGGCGCCTGGGTGGCTCAGATGGTTAAGCGTCTGCCTTCGGCTCAGGTCATGATCCCAGGGTCCTGGGATCGAGTCCCGCATCGGGCTCCCTGCTCCTTGGGAGGCTGCTTCTCCCTCTGCCTCTCTCCATCTCTGTCTCTTACGAATAAATAAATAAAATCTTTAAAAAAAAAAAAAAAGGACTCGCTTCTAAACAGCAAACCCCCACATGGACAGTGTAGCTACCACTAGTATTCAAATGAGAACCTGAGGCACAGAGGACTTTCTTCCTGAATTATCCAAGAAAGGTTCAGTTAGATTATTCTACGGTTGGGTTCCATGGAGGGGGCAAAGTGTATTCTTTTGTGGGAGTGAGTCTCTCTTGGCTGTGCTTCAATACAATGCCAATATCACTCTGAGAAACAAACGGAGGGTTCTAGAGGGGAGGGGGGTGAAGGGATGGGTTGGCCTGGTGGTGGGTATTGAGGAGGGCACGTTCTGCATGGAGCACTGGGTGTTATGCACAAACAATGAATCATGGAACACTACATCTAAAACTAATGATGTAATGTATGGGGATTAACAGAACATAATAACAAAAAAAATTAAAAAAATACAATGCCAATATCTGCCCAATGAGTGCAATGACTTTTTTTAAAAGCTACCTTTGAAAATACCACTCTATTTTAGAGGAAAAATGAATAACAGATTTCTAGGGGATGTTCTCTAGTTTAAGTACATCCTGGGCTCTCATATAAATTTGGTTTAGAAATTCTAAGTACATTCTAGATAAATTTGAGGTGTTCATATAACAGAAAGGACTGTATTACTGGATTCTGGATTCCAAAACTTAAAAAGATAATAATCACCCAAGGAATTATTGGCAACCCTCTATTAGCAAGAATATTTGATGAACAAAACCACCATTCTTCTCATCCATAAAGATAATATCATGAATGTTGTTGTATATATTTTATTTCATTTAGGTTTTAGGACACTCTATAAGGTTTGCTGTAAAAATATTAGTAGATTCTAGTGAGTGAATTAAACTTTCTTTGCAAACATGACCATATTAGAAATAAGACAAATTGAAAATGTTACCTTAAAGGTATTAGATACCAACAGTCAATCATATGATGAATTACCATAAAAATCACTTTTCCTTCTGTATAATCATGGCTTTCTGATAATGATTACCTGCATGCAAGTTGTACACTGTCAGTAATGATTTGGTTTGAGCTTTGCTTCCCAAGGGCATTCCTATCTACATGCAGTGACTTGTTAGATCACATTGTGCTAATTGGTGGTTCACATGACAAGATATGCATAGCTGATCATGCTTATTAAAATGCAGGCCATTCTCAATTGTCTGTAATAAATGACATCCCTGGCACTTTTAACACACTCAGCCGACAGATGAACTCAGAAGGTTCAATCTTTAGCGTCCTTCCAAAGATCTGTGAGTAAGTAGCTAATCTAAGGCTTAATACAGTACCAAACACCAATGTGGAAATTCTAATTTTAATGGAAAAAAATGTAGCTATTTCCTGTTTGGCATTATATAGATAAAAACTCATGAATTTGACTTTTGAAATACTTTCCATGCAGGTGTTTGGCATTGTGCAAACATGATTAAGTTTTGCCTTGTTTGGTTTGTCTGCAAGGTAAAGACAGATGGGAAAAGCCAAGGGCCAAGAATTCCCCCTGGGAAATCAGCCTAAGTGTCACAACGCTGTGCATCTCCCCCTAAAACTAATCCTAGCAGATGGGACAGACAGATTTTCTAAACTAAATTCTGTCATTGATATTTTAAAAACTGGATTAAAAACCATTTTAAGCTACACAGGGAATAGGACAAATTCTCCTCTACATGTCAGTGACGAGACAATTTAGTAAAAATTCAAGGAAAAATGGAATATAAAAAACTGGAAGGGAAACATGGAATATAAAAAACTGGAAGGGACTCAGAGATCGCTTAGTCCCTCCTCTCCCAAACTGTGTTCTATAGAAATCTAGATCCCTGGGAAAGAGTGATGGTCAAAGTGACTAGTCAAATATGTTAAGGAAACGTATGGTTATACAAAATTAAACAAGCTTATTTACATGCAGTTACATACCTTATGGCTGCTCAAAAATAAGATCTCGTGTGCCACGGTTCCCAGACTTACTTCACTGTGGACTTCTCCACTGACCATCTATTGTTTTATAGAATGATCAGCTGGCAGAACAAAATTCCAGATACCCTCATCTAGTCTAATCCCTTTATGTTGCGAAAGAGGAAAGGCCTCCCAGCAACTTTTCAGGGGGCTACACGGGCAACAATAGTCTCAGGTGCCCCAGAGCTGCAGCATGAGGTCAGGCTCCGAGAACTCTCCGGACAGGGGAGAGACCTGGGAAGCAGCTCACAACAGACATTCCCTCACTGCTTCTCTGGATAGAGGAACAACTGAATCAGGTGCTTTCCATCTCCAAAGTGCTCATTTTAGCCTCGGGGCACTGGACCACTTACTGCAGATTTATTTTCATAAAATCTTTCCCTTTCACGATCTCTCCCAAGTGTCTTCAGAGTCTACCAATGGACAATTTTTCAGCACCCAAAGATGAAATCAAGCCTGTACACTGAGTTCAGCAGCTTTGTTCTCACATGCTTTCAGAGGGGGTGAATCCTTAAAAGGGCAATGCAGTCTTTTCATAATTAAATTAAAGGGCTTAACTGAACATGTAGCTCCATACTAGGGAATCATTAATTCAGTGTGGATCCAAAATTCCTTGGTCACAAAGACAAACCAGCGCCTTAGATCTGTTGTATTTATGCCTCAGTTTGTACAGGTTAGTACAATTCTGGTGCATATTTTTATGCATGTGTACTTTCTAAAATAGCCTGAACAAACAGAATTTACAGAAGGATCCTCCCGCAAAATTCCCATTTGACACACACTATACACTCACTTCTGTTAGTTATCTTATTTCCACATCCGACTGTAAATAACTCTCAGGCCAGGATTACTTACACATCTTCTTACGGCCTGCAGAGCCAGGAAATAAAACAGTGTCTTGCTGCGGGAACTAGTTACATAAACGTGTAATGATAGACTGGCTCATAAGAGGGCACCTTCTAAAAAGATGTCTCATATACTGGGAAAAGATCATCTTCTTTCCAATGGATCAGTATATGATAAGGAATCCCTCCCCGCCTCCTTCCCTTCCCACACCCTTCTCGTGCTTGGTCACAAACATTAAAAAGGGAGGAGTTCCAGCAAGCAGTTTTCAAGTTTCCCTGGTCTTTCATAGACGTCAAACCCCAGGAGAGTTTAGAAGGCAAAACACAACGCTCAAAATGGCCGAGGAGCTCTGCACCAAGAGCATGTTGTTGGCCTGGATTACAGAATTCATTCCATTCTTCAGCTTTATTGCTCTCAAGGTAACTTCCCCAAATGTGACATTTCCATTGACTGCCATTTCAGGAACCAAAAAGCAACATCTGTATGGAGCAGTGTGCTGGGGGCAGAGTACCCTAGAAAAGTGGGGTCCCTCTGGGGAGCAGCAGTTCCTTCCCCAGACTATCCCTGTGAGATGCAAACAAAGAATCCATGAATTGGGTCCAAAATGCTCGATTGTGGCTCATCTACTGACAGCCTCCAACGCCAACCTGATTAAGAAAGGCGTGGTAAAGGGCAGGTTCAGAGAACTTGCCAAACGGAGGCAGTCTTTGGGTAGTTCATAGTTTATCTGAGCCCTCAAGGAAATTAACCCCACAGGGCAATTCTTAGAGGCAACCTCAGTGGGAGTCTTTAAAATGAGGTGTGGTACAACTGCAGAGAGGAGACACATCCAATAAAACGCCGCCTGCCCTAGGCTTGTAGTGTTTATTTTTAATGAGGTAATTTTATGTTTAAATCATGTGTAGCCTCTTGGTGCATTTTCCGTCAGCCGACCTCTCGGCAGCGCTCACTGAAGGCAGGTCTTTAACATAGGTTGGAATACTTTATAAAAAGAACATTATTTTTGTCTTGTGTTTATGTTAATTTCTGCAGTGCCTATGGGCCATTTATAATTGTGCTTCCCCAGGGGCGCTTCTCACTTTCTCACATTTCTCTAGGACCAAGGAAATCTGACTTCACATGCAATAGAAATTACCCTTAGACCACAGAGAGAAAACAAAAGGCGTAAGCCCGGGAGGATGATGTTTGAGCATACTTGATGGTTGCCTAGGTGGCGTTTAATTAGCCCTGGGTTGTGGCTGGGGGTGGCAGTGCTGGTACCTGGGTAACCTTTGTCATTATGACTAATTCTACTGCTGAACAATCAAAATGCAATGCTTCTTATGATCTCCATTCTTACCCCTTGTCTTCTATAAGGATTTGAGTAAATCTGCTTCTTCCTCCCTCCCTCCCTCCCTCTCTCTGTCTCACACACACACTTTGTAAATTAAGAAAATACTCTTTGTTAGTGTTTTTTAAAGCTGTGAATGATATATTTTCCCAAGTAAACCGTCAACAGCGGGATACCTCATTCTTCCATACATCCCTGAACAATTCCTTGCCTAATAATAAGCACTAAAAAATACTACTTGCCATTTATTTAAAACAATCTATTAGTTTATACTTTATTACTCATCTTTCACCCTTATTTCCAGCATGCAAGGCAAGAAAAAGCAAAGGGACTTGCTGGAGTTGCTTGATGGTTTGCTGATGTCGCTGCTTTAAAAAAAAAAAAAAATAGAAAAACAAACAAAACAACAACAATAAATCTCTACCAGCAAAAAACTATAGGCTTTCTTTGCTCTCTGGAAATGAAGACAAAAGCGCTAACACTCAGCATGAGAGGCTGTCCCTGGTTGGCAATGTTAACAGCTGTTCTGAAATCCACTTAGTTGGATTTAATGGCGGGGTTATTGACATTCCCCCAAATGGCTACTGGGCCCGGGGAGCCACTTTTCTGCCACCTTCCTGCCTGAGCATATCTGTGCTGAGTGGTTTCACAGTGCCCATTAGGAATGGCTTCAGAACCATTACAGCCAGCAGAGTAAAACATTCTTTTTACTCAAGGAAAAAAAAGTGAGATGAATAGGTATTTCCAGGGTGGTCTGAATGAGCCATCATTAACAAGCCTGAGGAATGAAGGCACATGAACATGGCAATGAAACACCATGTTATTCCTCTCTGCTGGCCACACCTACACCAGAAAAAAAAAAAAATCACACTAGTGTGTGAGCAAAATATAAACCTTGCAGGAGTTACGCCTTGTGTTGCATGCACTACAAAATTCTGGTTCTTCACCACAGAAAGCTTGGCCCTTTCACTGTTTCAATTAAATACAGGTGGGGGTGACCAGGCCATTCCAAGCTCCATGTTCAGGCTGCAACGTGTGAATGGGAGCAGTGGAGCGGGAGGGGCTGCCAAATCTCCACCAGCCAACCACAACCGGGTGGGAAGGCCGAGGGCAGGGGGCAAGTGGGAGAAAGGCCAGTGGTTTGCATAAAAATGGGAGTTCCCTTCCCAGGCACACACATTGACCTCAATGGATGTTAAACAGAGGTCTGGTTGCTTCCACAGAGTAAGGCTCTGTGTTTGTGGTTTTCTTCTCCTACCAGGGTTCCTCCCATAACCTTGGATGATGGTGCAATGAGAAAAGATGAGCCCTGTGGGCATGTGGGCGAGCGTCTGTACATATGCATGTGCAACGTGGGAGAGGAGACAGAGACAGAGAGAAAAGGAAGATGAAGTATTTGCCTTCCGTCTGAAATCACAGGTTCCCTGAGGGTTAAGTCAACCTCCTGCACACAACTAAACGTGTATTTGTGTGCTTCGTTGTTTAAGGATTGGGAATGGGGCTGAAAACACATTCATTACGCACTGTCATAGAGCAGTCGACGCATTCTAGGCACATACAATTAAGCTATAATTCTGTACTACAGACTAAACATACAAGTGTAGACTGACAGAGAAGGCAACTGAAAATATTCTTAGACCTCTTCTAAGAGCACTTCAGCATGTCTTATCATTCTACTGGCAAATATTGTAAAACCTTGCCTCATTAATGTCAAAGGGAGCAGAGGATTCACATGACTTAAATTCAAAAGGCTTGATTTTAATTCTCCGTCAAAAACCAATCTAGAGGCCAGATATTTTTAGCAGTCGTGCCACACAAATCCAAGGATCCTCAGCCGTGGTTTGTGTATCTTCCAGAGAAAAGGCATGGGTTCTTAAGCAGAATCACCCATAGACACATTACAAAACCAATCACATTGCACGAAGATCTTCGTGAGTATGGTAATTCCTAAATTACAAAATTATTGACAAAATGTAAATATGCCAAGTCTTACTATTGATTCCATTGACTAAGAAAATAAACCACCAGAAATCTTGGCTTCTTAAAATTGGCAAGCTCTATGGCCACTTGTTGATTGGAGAGAGAACCAAGTACTTGAATGGAGGGGCAGAAGTTACCCAGGGGTGGATTACCCCAGCAAGAAAGCACGCTAGCACTCTCACTGACATCAGCATCTTGGCATGGGCACCAACAGGACCATTTTACAAACGGTCTCCAACGCTGCCCACTACCCGAAGGTTCTGTTACGGCAGCACCTTAGCACATTGCCTCCTTTTTGCTCTCATGCTCAAAGGACCTTCCTAAACTCAGTCATACAGTGTTGCTGCCCCCTACCCATAACTGGCAGCTATGTGTCTTCTGATAATACTGGGGCAATTATTTCTCTGAAAAACATCTTTGATACAAATTTTAATATTATTACAAAAAGGAAGCCAGCCAATATCTAAAGCCAGTATTTCCCCCAGATAATAATAATCAGCAAATACCCAACTCAAATACATTTCCAACAGAAGAGACACTTTGAACACTAACTTACATTTACTGTTTTACCACGTGACAAAGCACTATTTGAAGATCTTTACATGCATTCACTCATTTGACCCTCACGAAAGTTCTATGAGGTAGAAGTGACTCTCTATTTTACAGACACTAAAACTGAGGCATAGAATGATTAAGTAACTTGCCCAACATCCTATAGCCAATAAATGTCAGCGAGGATCAAAACTCAGGTAGGTTAGCTCCAGAATACCCACTCTTAATCATTATGCTATGTTGGTGGGGAGGATCTGGGTTATCAAATTTTGAAAATTACTTTAATAGGCAGATAGAAGTGGCAAATGATGGAAAAAAGAAAACTGAAATTAATTTTCACTCTGCCGCCCCTTGCTCTGAGATTGATTTGCACTTGTTTGCTGTTTTGAAATGATGCCTAACACAGATAATCATGGGGTGCTTCTTGGAACCCCTAGGAGATATCCTCCTCTATTGTTATAATAATAGATTTAAAGTTACATTAGGGAGAAACAGCAAGTAAGAATAGAGAATGAAATAAGTGCTATACAGCACGGTAAGCCTAGCTCTACTCTTGTGATGAGACTTACAAAAATGATTCTCAGCCAACGTGATTAAGGTACAAAACACATGCTATAATATATAAAGACTTCTGATAGTACTGGAATTGATAAATATAAGGAAACGAGATGATGGCTTTATTTTGAAAAGACTCAATTATTGGACTTTCCTTGAGTAAAAGACTGGAGAGGATTCATGATGGAGTACCCAACCTCTTCTCTCAAGATAACTAGTCTTGGGTGCCTGGGTGGCTCAGATGGTCAAGCGTCTGCCTTCGGCTCAGGTCATGATCCCAGGGTCCTGGGATCGAGTCCCGCATCGGGCTCCCTGCTCCTTGGGAGCCTGCTTCTCCCTCTGCCTCTCTCTCTCTCTCTGTGTCTCTCATGAATAAATAAATAAAATCTTTAAAAAAAAAAAAAAGATAACTAGTCTTGCCGGACCCCAACTTAGATGTGGCCAAGAATGGTTTTACAACAGGGCAAAACATCAGACCAGCCCTGGGCACAAAGCAGATGTTTGCTGAGTGATCTTTAGGCAAGTCAATGCTGCAACAGGTTCCAGAGAGTAAACGATGGCCTGGACGACTGATCGTTCCAAAACTTATAGCATGCCGGAGTTGGGGAGGCTTAGTGATCCCAGGACTCAGTTCTGAGGAACTCGGGGAACCACCACCTCACCATTCATCCAATCCGACCCCCACCTTGTACAGAGAAAGCACTCCTGTTCCAGCTTCCTGCTCAAAGGATATTTTTGTTCAAGATGACTAAATCTTCCAGAGTGGGCTTGAATGAGACCTGCAACCCTGAAGAAATAGCCAACTGAATCTCACAATCATATTTAAAAATTAATACAAGAGGTAAACTAGTATCAGACCTACAGGAGCTGGAGCCACCGCATGACCTGTCAGCTGCCTTGGAGACTGCCACTAGTGTTTGATAAGTGATCTCCAGTGCTTAAAAACAACAACAAAGGAGTAATAACATGAACGAAAAACAGATGAGAGAGCAACCCTAGGGGCGCCCGGGTGGCTCAGTCGTTAAGCGTCTGCCTTCGGCTCAGGTCAGGATCCCAAGGGCCTGGGATGGAGCCCGCATTGGGCTCCCTGCTCAGCAGGGAGCCTGCTTCTCCCTCTCCCTCTGCCTGCCGCTCCCCCTTCTTGTTCTCTCTCTCTCTGTCAAATAAATGTGTAAAATCTTAAAAAAAAAAAAACAGCAACCCTAGCTCCTAATCTGTGTCAGGGAAGACAATGAATATTTGACTGTAAATCTGCTAGCCTAAAAAACCCAACGAAACACAAACTGTTCGGACTGGATGCAGGAGTTTATGCTAGTCCACATGTGACGCTGGATGCCCCCTCTCTCCCAAGAAACACAGTGACCATGTGGGTTTTGCTCATCACTGTGTGTTCACCCACCCTCACCCCTTAGTGCCTGGCACAGTATAGGAGCTATTTAATTATTTCCTAACTGACTGGCTGAGTGGCTTTATGTGTTTAAGGAATCCATCCCTCACCTTGCTCCTTGCCTCTAGGTTAACTTAGAATCTTGAAACTCTCAATGTAGAGGTTCAACTGGCTCCACTTTGGGGGCCTAAGGTACAGACACTAGTTCCTACAGAATTTCAGGGGCTGGGGGAGAGACCATTAGACTTGGACCCACTTAAAAACAGACTTCAAATTTCCCCTAAAACCTAGGCCTGTTTGTTCAGGAAAAGCTAAAGGTTTCTTTGGGTCTAATCCCGTGAACAGCCTGCAATGTCCACTTACCCCTGTTCTGCATCCATGTCCTCTAACATGACATCTCTTCTCTCCAAAACACACTTACTTACCTGAACCTGAATCTGACCTGTGCTTCCCTCATCTACTGTAGTCTTGGTTAAAAACCTTCATGCCACTCTGAGCGCTCCCCACACAGGGGCTATACTCCCGTGGCTCGGTTCTAGATGTTCAGTCCTCAGCGGGGAGGCCCGGCCCTGCACAGTGAGCTCTTAGGCTTAAAAGGGAAGGTCCTAACACCCACCCTGCCCGGAGTCAGCAAGAATGGGAGGACTGCTGCATGTCCAGAGGCCCATCTCTAGACACAGTGGGTAGCACAGCGCTGATACACAGCTAGGTAGGTAACAGGAAAGAGCAGCAAAAGGAGGGAAAACAAGGCACCCTGGGCTAAAGTAGTGGTTGGGAGGACCTGACCTTCCGAGTCCACAAGAGTAATTTTAGGTCTTTGGTCCAGAAATGGTAAATTCTTCAGCAGTTCTTGCAAGCCTTTCATTTTGCAATACACAGCTGTCATTCAGCCAAGTCAATCCAAGGATGAATGAACACAATAGGAATCACATGATTTGTTTACCAAAAAAAAAAAAGGTAGCTTTACAAACATTCTTAGTAAGAAAGCCAGAACAATCCACAGAGAAATGATAAAAACTTGCTTTTCCATTTTGAAACATACTTGTTGGAAAAGGGTACTTCTCTTATTTTTATTTTTGTGAGATTTTTTTTTTTAAGATTTATTTGACAGAGAGAGACACAGCGAGAGAGGGAACACAAGCAGGGGGAGCAGGAGAGGGAGAAGCAGGCTTCCCCCTGAGCAGGGAGCCTGATGCGGGGCTCGATCCCAGAACCCCTGGGATCATGACCTGAGCTGAAGGCAGACCACCCAGGTGCCCCTATTTTTGTGAGATGTTTTTAAAAGTTATGGAGACGTGCAAGACATAAAAACACAACACAATAACGCAAGAAGCAACCATATACTGTACCTTTACTTCATCAAGTCCTGTGCTGTCTGATAGTCTCTGGATCATTCTTTTATTTTTTTTCCCCCTCGAAAGCAAAGTTACTTAAAAGCTGATTTTTCACGTGGCTTTGCTTCGTTTCAAGTTAACTTTTAACGAACCAGTTTCTGCTACATTTTCTTAGCACATTTACTCAATTCCGTGCTTAAAAGCAACAATTCATTCAGACACCTGAAATGTAGGGGATTTCATTCTAATATCAAACTCAAAGAACTAGGATAGTCCCACGGGCAGATTGCTGCAGCCAAGTGTGATTCCTGAAGCCATGACATTCAATAAGGGGTTTCAAAGCTCAGTATGTATAAGGCTAATGGAATATGATATAATCAATCAAAACAGGCAGAACCCCATCCTGATTTTATACCAATGCCAATAAAATTAGCAATCATACAACAGAATCATGTAGACAGAAAAGAGTTTTCTCTATTTTACATAAAAATTTAAGTGAGATCCAAGAAATAAAATGCAATACAGTTGTCTATGATAGATCAGTGGCAGAGTTTTTGAGAAACACAGGTTGGGAGTCTTTATGGGCCAGCACCTCTGCTCATAATCCTCAAAGGTGACCAAGAGGGAGAACTGTGGATCACTGCTCACAAGAGGAAGATAAGGTGGGCCAGTCTCAGTACATCCCCAGGCCTAGAGGCAGAGGTCAGAGTATATCCCTACTGAGGCAGCTGGCTACTGGTAGCATTCCCACATGTAACCTAATTTTTGTATCCTTACCTTTACTCTGCAGTATTCTTTTTCATCTCTGAAAAAAAGGCTATTTTAATAGCAGTTTGGAATTTCAGACTCTTTTACCCACACCAAGAAAAGTGGGTGACAATGCAATGATGAAATGATGAGCTATATTTCATTTTGAAATGGAGAGGTTTCCTCTTTCTAGGGAGGGAATGAGGTTGTGGCATTCTGGGGGTGGAGGGCATCCGATTTATATTCATAGCTTGATTTGAATAAAATTAGTATTTAAATAGTCTGCAATCCCTTGAAGTCAGACAGTACAGTGAGATAGAAAAAAATAAAATAAAATAAAAATATATATATATACCCCAGAACTTTAAAACTTTTCACTAAGAATCCACAAAATAGATAACCCACACAGTGATAACTTAGAACTGACTTTCTTAAAGGTTGCTTCTGGCTAACCTAGTTAATAATAACAAATACAAAGAAACCTTTAGCAGTAAGAGGAAAGTCTTTTTGATGCCCTGGGCAAAGCCTTCCGGTCATTGGCCTGTTCCCCGGTCCATTCAAAGTCTAGGCTGACTAACACTGAACCACAGCCTCACCTGGGACTTCAGGAGAGAATCTTGCAGAGTGTCGAGACACAAAAAGTTTCAGTTCTTGGTCCAGGTTGCATTCAATCAGGTTGGTGTCCCATGATCGGATTCCTAAGGAGGGAAAGGAAGAGAATTGACAGAGTTCCAGTTAGTCATTTCAGAGTGGTTTGGAAAACATCATTGTGACATTTCTCAGGCTTTATGGGGGGATGTGGAAACTTCTTTTCTGAAGAGCTTGGTGGCTAGCAGTGGATGCCCACAAAATGGGAAGGCTGGGGAGGTCTCCCTACCAGGCCACAAAAGAGGGATAACTAGCAGTGTGGACTGAACTTCTGCCCTTCATAAAATGTAAATGCAGCTTTTCTGGGAGAGTAAAGAAAACAGTTATTAGGAAAATGACAGGCTTTACTCTAGGGAGGGAGTAGAAAGGACAGGAAGATGGTTAAGTTCTATAGCAGTGAGGAGGCCACCAGATCATCTCTAGGCTTCGCAGGGTTCACTTGTAGGTGGCAAGGAAATGGAGAGTGAGGGTGGGGGGGCTGGCATTCAAATCCAGGCTTTTGTTTTCAAAATGATAGTGTTTGCAGTGTGCATATGCATTTTGTGCACACATACGGTTTTTCTTTACCCATCCCGTTTTTGACCTGGGTTTCTCAACTCCCAGATACCAATCCAAAATGTGTGCGATCTGTGATAAGAAGACTGGATCTCAATCTTAAAGACTTGCCCTCTCTGTCCTCCCCTGCATTTATTTTACCTGACTAGCTTGGCAGGTAGTTCTTTCATTCACAATTGTTGGTTGTACTCAATTTTCTTATCCAGAGGCAAAAAATGTGGCAACATTTTATACTTTAAAAAAAATTCTACAGAGCCAGGGGCCATGAACAGTCTCTTCCCACACACATTCAGGCTTCCTTCCATTCACTAGGCTGGGGTCTAAGGAACTCAAATATCCTACCTCCCTCATCTCCTCCTCCCCCTGTCCTTCTAAAGGAGATGGCCAGAGGGACCCCAGAGGACATGGAAGAAGGGAGAACTGGGGAGCAAGCCAGGGAAAACTGGGAAACCACAAAACTCTGGAATGTGTTTTTTAATGCATTTTTTATGTATTATGTAGTATTTTTAAATGTATTTTTTATGTATTTTTATACTTTCCCAAATAGGTAGCTCATGATAGAGCCATAAGGCAGTATCCACGATTGTACCCTTGCATGGAGCATCCTCAATTGCAACAACAGCCATTTATTGCATACCTACTAAGAGCAGGGGCTTGAACCTCCAGGTAAAATACAGCAGACAAACTATCTCTAAATAAACACCGGGTCATTTAATCATTTTTCCTGGTCATTAGTCATTCAAACAGACTTGGGAGTATAAATGGCAGTGCATTATTTAAACACACCCATAAATCCTTAATGCCTGTGTGTATTTACCCCCATTTATATCTTGTTCAGTCTTCTTATCTTGCAAAGAAACAAGATATGCGTGTGTGTATGCTTTTACGTGTGTGTGTGTATATATATATATGTGTGTGTCTTGTATATGTATAAAATGTATTACACAAAGATTCTGGAAACTCAGTTGACTGCACATCTAGACTATCTTCAGATTATACACCAAACACGTTTCGACTGTGAGGAATATTTTCAAATAGATGCATGTCCACCAAATAGAGGCAAGAATTGATCATGCAATCCATGGGAAGAATTCAGGTGTGGAAGAGTTAACATTTCTAAAGAGACACTAAATTATAAAGGAGAATTTTATGGGTCTCCCTGGAAACATCAACAGCCTCAGCTTGCATTTGTGCTAATGGAGTATTTAAATTTTAACAAGAAAGGCATGTTGAGATTTTGCAGATCTTTTTAGTGCAGAAATGATAAATGGGTTCTTTTTGTTTCAAAGGAAGCTTGACAGGTTGAGAGGTCTGAATTCATTAGAATATTTTACTTCAACATATACACTATATACTGGGCTAGTGTGAAAAACCATCAAGCTCCTGTCTGAGCTGCTTAATTGGTAATTGTTAACTGGATTCTCTGTGCGCCAGGTCTGAGCTCCACTTTATCTCCTGGCTTGTCAAGTTGGGTCACTAAGTTAATAGTGAGATATATGTATTTAAATTAAATTCATACGCTTTTTCTGCCTTTGTTCTACGTTATGTCCAAATTGCTCCATCATTTGAACGACTTCATCTAGGGTTATATGTAGACTTGCTCTTATATTATTGTTTGCCATTTTCCCCTCAACTTCAATTAACTTGTCATGACACATTCAATTAAATGTTTGCTTTATATTTCATAAACTCCTGGCTGTATGATTTGTAATTTAGCAAGGGAAAAAGCACAAAACAGAAAAACCATCTAGAAATTAATTTTTAAATTACACTAGTAAAAGGCCGATAAAAATAATATTTCTCAGATTTTTTACTGCCAATGAAACTAAAAATTTAGGGTTCTCTTTTCAAAGGAGCAATTTCCAGTCAAATTATGTCTTAACAATGCATAATTCACTACTACCACTTATAAAATAAAGGTTACAAAGGACTTACTGGCTATTTTAGTTGGAAAGGAAAATTTTGGAATGAGGCCACTTTCTATACCAATTTTAGAAATAATATACTTTGTACCTTCTACTGGATGATACTAGTAAAGAGAAATACTATTTCTCAATGAAGGCTCCTATTTCATTTAGTAGGTTTATATATCTTCCCTCTGTGCCTAACAGGAAGCCAACAGTAGGCCCTCTAAAGCTTATAGGACAGAAAAATATCTTTGGCTCTTGCCACACTCTCTTTCCTGAGCCTCTGCTTCTCCAGCACTCTATGAAGACTGTGCCCTTTACTGGCTTACCTACGTTGGGGCAGAATAGAACAACTCCACCAACTGAAGGTCAACCTCCATTTATTAAATTTCTAGGCTCAGAGGACACCTGTCACCCCTGGAAATTGACTTATGGCTAGGCATCCTAAGAATTCTCCCACCTAATCTGGGGCTGCTGCCCAGTGGTAGAACCACCACTGTCCGAAGGCCAGTCCTCCAGCCAAGGGGACTGAGGGTAACAAAGATCTTTTTATCTCAGTTCTCTGAACCCAGGGGAAAGCAAGGCACAAAAGGGAGGCTAAAGTGCACCTAAAGTTTACAGATGGAAAAGGGAGAAATGAAAAGGTTGTGTGTGGGGGGAGGGGGTGTGTTCATTACAGGACAAGTCAGGGTGAACAATGAGGAGCCACTTTCCCTTACTTTATACAGGTTATATCTTGCCAAGCCTACCAATCATGCAAGCATTTTGCACGGTTATTTAATAAAACTGACAATTTTTAAAAAGCACCTCCCATTTAAAGACTAAAATCTATATTCCTAAAAAAGACAATAAATTGGGAAAACCAGCAAAATGATCATTCATTACATGTTGAAATGGCACATGGGTTCTACCTGACAGTTATTTGGGCCTTTGAAAGTTGACTTTTTTTTTTTTTCCCCATGAACTTTTAAAAAAATCCCTCTGATCCATAGGCTTTGGGATATTTTTTGCTAGTACCTAAATGGTTAACCTATAAACTGTAAGATTTGATCTGTGAAACTATGCTAAAAAAGTGATCAGGAGGCAGATTAGAATCATAAACTAAAGAAACAGAATTAAAACAAAAAAAGAGCTAAATTCAAGGTTTACTTATCAAAGAAGTTTTCCTATTGTTTCCCTTGACTAAACTTTCAACTGGCTTTTTTTCTTTTTCTTAAGCCAACAACTTGATGTTCATAACATACATGCAATGCAGGCAATACCTTACATAGAGTTCATCATTTCAAAGCATTGATGATAAGTAATTTAGGTCTTTTGATAGCTTCCCACATTGGAAACAAACAAAAGAAGTGATTTATAATTATTATTGGTCTAAAAGTTAGAACTTATTTAAAAAGTAAGCCTTTAGAGAAGATTAAGAATGAATCATCAATTTAATGACCTTACATTTGGGGACTGGCTTGGATTTCAGCATGGATCACAGAACCCTTACCAGATAATACCAATTAAGCAGTACAAGCAGAAATCCATCTGCCTTTTGACTTTGAAAAGTATAAAGATGAACATAATATATATAACACTCTCCAACACTTCTTCTAACCTTCACCATGTGTTGGTGTTTTTCCTGTTAAAATAAAATGAAAACTAAACCCCAGATCTTTCCTGGGTTCTTAATTCTCTTGACCATCTTGAACTGAAGACAACCAATAAAGTAACATCAGAAGGTTACAATGTAATCAGCTAAACTTACATTTCAAAAATCCAGGGCAGTAGATGTTACACACACCTATCTTTTTATAAACAAATCTTGTTGATTCCCAATGTTAACCAGAGAAAAGTTACACTCTTTACCAGCAACTGAAAATGTCAAACTGACACTTACTATTCTTTATATGTCTTAATTCCTATAAAGCAATAAAATAAAGCAATGAAAACTTTCATAAGGCTCTAGAATTCAGTCTGCAAGCCATGGATATATATAGTCAACGTCCTCAAATAAACTGGAGGAGTGGGGGCTCTGCTAAAAATGGGGATGTCTATTAAGTCTAAGTTGGGGGCTAATTAGGAAGAGGGCAAAAGAGGTGCCAGGGAGTGGCATTTGGTGGTAACAACAGTGGTTTGGCATAAAGTGCTGCATAACTCACAAAATAAAGCTAGACCAGTCCAAGGGAAGACTATTGTTTCAAATTTGAGAAGATATGAGCAAACCTTACTTACATTGCACATTTTGAATAATACAGTTGAGAAAATGAAGAACCATCTCTCTCTTCCGTGGTTTCAAAAAGCTTTACGAAGCATCCACATCGGGATGTTTCAGGCCTGTTGATTTATTGCATTACCACCATCTTCCTACAGGTTTATTTTCTAGGCTTCCCAAAGAACCCTCAGTAATCAGATGGCAAAATTCCAAGTCACCAGGGTCTCCAAACCCACAGAACAGCAGTTAAGATGGGAGGGGAAACAGGAAGCAAGCCTAACAAATGATGCACTGCATTCCCAGCCTGCAGCACTCAATGGGAGCCGAATCCCCCGGAGCATCTCCATCTTGCTCCACACAACGCGGCCCATGACGCGGCCCGCAGGCCCCAGCAACAATAGCAGTGGTTTCGGAGTGACCTCTGGAGGACGCCCAGCTGGGACCTGCAGGCTGAGGCCGCGGCGAGCGTGTCAGGCACAGGGAAACAGAGCCAGCCTGCCCTGTTGCTAAGTCATCTCAGACTCTGAAGAGCTAGGGGAGCAATTTCGCTTAGTACTGGAAGGCCCAGTAGCTTGAGCTGCATCTGAGACCCCGGGACCCAGGAGAGCAATCTCCAGAGGAAAAGCAGCATCTGTTACTGGGCGTGAGGAAATGGCTCTGCTCACTCACTTGACTGATTGTTAATGGGCTCAATGCAGCAATTTTGGAGTTTTGTGCAAAAACCTGACCAAATTAGAGAATTAAAAATCAGGAAGGCACCGTGATTGGAAAGGGAACATGAGGGGGCTTCCGGGATCCCAGCAATGCCTGTTTCTTGATCTAGGTAACACAGGTGTGTTCATTCTGTGAAAATTCACTGAGCTCCTCCTCTGTGATTTGTGCCTTTTCCTCTCTATATATTACTCCAATAAATTTCAAAAAATTAACGTCAGAAAGACAAATCTGAACTTTATTCCTGCACACTAATAGTGTGAAAAGGTGTAAAGACAGGGCACTTCATAGCACTACCTGGATGCATCTGTTTTTTTCCTCAAACAGAAGCGGACTGAATAAACCCCCTGAGGAATGGGGTACTGTAAATGTTGATCAACACAGCAACAAAGCAGGAAGATAATTAGGGTAGGAAGGTGAGTGCTGAGCCACCTCCCTGCACAGGGCGCTGCCCACAAGTGGGTGGCTATACAAAGGCAAGCTCTGAAAACTGCCGTTTGATGTTCCTCTGATGTTTGTCTGCTCTGCACTAACATCGTGACAGAGCCAGAAAACCCATACTGGTGCAGCGCGGGCACTTCTGTCACTGAGGAGTGACGTGACCTTGAGCGGGTCCCCTACCCTTCCGGCTTCTCTGGGCCCCCATCTCTAAAATGGGCACCACATCGTGTGGTTCTGAAAATCTTATAGATAGCAAAGCACCTCCCAATGTATTATTATTCCCCGGCAACGGTGCTGACAATAATTGTTTTTAATCCGAAATCATTGATTCATATAGCAGCCACACCCAAAGTCAGTATGGGTGAAATTTTCCAAGGAGAAAATGTGCAAACTAAGAAGGGACCACATTAAAGGCCTATAGTTTGAAAATGAAGGGTTTTTGAGATGCTCAAATAAGGCATTTCGCTATTGAAATCTTATTCTTGAATTTTTTTCGAATAAAATTACACGACTCCATGCTGCCTTTTTTTTTTTTTAAGCTGAAAGGGAAAATCAGTGCTTTAAAGTTAAACAAAAGAACCAGGTCTGCAACTCCAGTCCCCACCCTGCAGCCTTTTGTTCTGGGGACAAGCGGCCGTTTCCAAATGCAGAGTCGGAAAACAAGCTCTAATTTTTTTTATCGAAAATAAGGTTTTCCTTTCATCTTTTATGGGGGGGGGGCGCCGGGAGCGGGGAACGAGGGCTGCGTGAACGCCCTTTGTCCGCCTCGGGCTGCCGTAGAGACCGCAGTGCGGACTGCACCACGCCCACCAGCCGGTGTCTCCAGGCAGAAACGTTTCAGCACCACCCCAAGAGAATAGAGGGGCTGGGGCTGCGGAGGGACCTGGCGACCTCTGTCAGGGGCGAGGGGAGGTCTGGAACGCCAAGGGTGAAGGCAAAGGCAGAGACCAGAGCTGCCCACTCGGGGGGCTACGAGCGCTACAAAGCCGGGCCGAGGGAGAAGTGGGGGGACGCAGCACCAAGCCCGAGGCCCCGGCGGAGCGCACGCCCGGCCGACCGCGCCCGATGGGGGCGCCGCAGTGCGGGGGGCAGGTGTGGCGAGCGGAGTGGGGCACTGCGGCAGCCCGGGCGGGGCTGGGGGGCGGGTCGGTCCGCGCGCCTGAGGCTGCGCCTGCCGGGCCCTCACGGCCCCGCCCAGGGTTCTGGGCGAACCGCTATTCGGCCTCTGCAGAGCGCGCTCCTAGTGCGCGCACCGGGCGAGGCGCTGGCCCTACCCGCCGACCCCCCCCCCCGCCCTCTTCCCCCTAAGCCAGCACTACCGAGGCTGAGACTTTTGAAAGAAGCCCCACCCCGCAACTTGGGGTCCCATTGTCCTTTCTGAAAGCTGCAACCAGGGTCCCAGGGGCGGTAGCGAGGCGGGCGCCGTCTGGGAACCAAGCGCAGGCGGTTCTCCATCCCTGCGTCCCGGGTGGAGGTGGCGGGGGGGGGGAGGGGGGAGCGGGCGTGGCCCCAGGACTAGCCTAGTCATTGCGAGGAAAGAACAAATCGGGAGGTTTTAAGCCAGAAAAGGCATTTCTCGGGCGCTGAGGTAACTGCGGTGAGGATGATTCCCACGCGGGCACTGGCACATGGTCTGCCGGCGAGGGGGAGAGGGGAGTCCCAGTATTTTGCGGGGGACAGGAGAGGACTAAAAGCTGTGTTGGCATCAAGCCCTCCCTCCGCCCCTTTTGCTCTCTGCGGTTTGGGCTTTATCGCGGCTTCTCTGCTCCTCCGACACCTGCATTTCATTTAGCGGGGGAGGCGGTGGCCAGCTCGGATCTGCAGACCCAGCCTGATGACAGAGCCCTCAAGGTTAGGAGAGACTCTCCCGCTGGGTCTCAAATCTAATTAAACTCGCATTATTCTACCTAATTAGCCCCAAAAAAGAATCCGGACTGAGTGTGGGGGGTGGCGGGGAGAGGTGCGGGTGCGGGGCGCTCCTGAGAAGGAGGGTGGCCGTCGCGCCCTGGGTGGGGTCGCGTTTGCCCGTCTCCTCGAGCGCGTCCCCTGGGGGCTGAGGGCCTCTTACCGAGTTCGATGTTGCCGATGGCGCGCCGTAGGTGCTCCTCGGTCACGATTTCGCCGACGACCACCAGCAGGTAGAACTTACTGTCGAGGAAGCGATGCGACAGGCTAGGCGAGGTGGACGCCGCCGGGTTGGCGATGCTGCCGGACGGCTCCGGCTCGGCGGCTTCCACCACCACGGTCGCCATCCTGCCGGCCCGCTATGCCTCGGCGAAGTGTCCGGGTCCCGCCGCTCGTCTTCTCTGCGGCAGGAGAAAGGATTATCTCCGAAGGTGCTGTCTCGGCTCCGCCCCCTGCGTCCCCCCTCCTCCTGGCGCTGTGCGCCGCCTCCCCCTCCGCCCTCTCCTAGAGCGCGCGGCGGAGAGGAGCGGGGAGTGAGAGAGGGCGGGGAGGCGGCGCCGCTTTTATACGGAGACTAGGCTGGGAGCCGGGAGGAGGAGGAAGAGGAGGAGGAAAGGACCACCCGGCACATCCTCACGCGGTGGCTGCCTCCGCTCTTCCAGCCGTTGGCCCAGAGCTGATGTCATCTGCAGCAAATCATCTCGCCCGCGGCCCGGAAGCTGGAGGGAAGAGGTGTGCGGACAATGGTCAGGGCAGGGCCGGGAGTCAAGGGCCTGGGGGACCCTAAGGGCCCCCGCTGCAGCCGCGAAGGGGGAAAACACTACCCACCTACACCCCCCACACACCCACTGCCGGCTGCATACACTCAGCCGGCTTGTGCAGCAGCATGGGATGGGTTTCCATTTTTACAGTGGGGATATTTACCTTGTACGAGGTGCACAAGTCAGGCCTCTGCCTCGTGTCCCGCCTGTGATGAAACTAGATTCTCAGGTGCTGTGACAGCACAGCGGGTGTAGTGCTGGCGGTACCCCGCCCAGGAAGATGGAACCTGTCTTTTCTTTGACCTTGTGGACTTGAGAAGACATATTTACCAGTATTTTCCACCTTCACTTAATACATCAAAAATGCAAAACCTAACCCTAATATTGTTCAGGCATTGGACCCTGCTCTGCAAGTCCCAATGGTTAAAAAAAAACAAAAAATACTGGTTTTGTGGTGCTCATGGGAAATGAGAGGAATACAGATGCATTTTTCTAGATACAGATTTCTTTTCTTAATAATATGCTGAACAGATAGTATCAGGCATAACAAAGAATAAAGAGAAGATACTGTCTCTCTCCCAGCAGGATTACAGTGACTATAATGTACTTTTCAGTTCCCTAGGGGACACACAAGCAAAATTATTTCATGTGACAGTGATATCTTTAAAAATATATGTGGCATTGGGAATTTTTATTGCCTTTGTGTTTAGAACACATAAAAATGTTTAAAGGCAGCCCATCTACAACCATTTCTCACAGATCTTCTGAATATAGCTTCTGTCCCAGGAAGGGGTTGTGATGGTGAAGAACGAACAAAATGTACAGACATGGTACTATTATAAAAGACTGCAGAATTAGAAGCTTAAAAAAGAGGACTGGATGGAAATTAGACCAGTCAATATAGTTTTAATACTAGAATGCATGTTAGTAAAAAAAAAAAATCACCTGGATAGGCTAAGATTTCCAAATTAGCCCATTGTCTTACCTATTAACTACCATGATTTATTGGTGATACACACTTTGCTCTCAGCTCTTTCCTGAAACCCTGGCATGGGAGACACAGTGGGCAGCCAAAAGCCATGATTCCTTCCTACATTGCCAGTCTGATCAATGGGGAATAAGATACCATCTGGCCCACAGCAGTTGAGGTCTGGGACAAGCTCACTGGTGAGCCACATTCACCGGTGAACAGTGACAAAAATTCCCAAGTGAGATGGTAACCCTTCTTGGTCAGGAGAAGACCTTCAATTTCTGTTTGAGAGGTAAGCCAGCAGCAACACCCATAATTGGGGGAGGAGGTTTGGTAAGGAGCCTTGTTTTCCAGAGGTCAGCCATTGGAACCCACTGTCATGTATTGAACCACCATTACTTTTATTTATGTAATCGTTTTCTTTAGCTCTGTTTCTTTTATTTAGATTTATTTTCAATGAAATTCTTTACTGCTATACAAATGGAAACACTAATATCACTTATAAATAGAAGGTATCCCTAAGATAAACATAATGAAAAAAAGATAATGTAATTAAACTCCTGCTCTACACTGTTATTTGCTCAAGACTCTGACCCTCAGGGGTAAGCTCTCTAGATAAAAACAGAGATTAGCAAGTGTTAGAGAGGGGGTTAAGACACACTACCTCCTAACTGAGTTGTTCTCCATGTCAGAAGTTTGGATGAAAATAACACAGGAGCTTTCTTACTGTGTGAGTCAGTGCAATTAAATGCCATGACCACAAAGCACCTAAGTCATCACCCAGACTTTGAAAAACAAAGACGTAATGACAGAAAACAGACTAGAGATGCTGACTGCTACTGTACAGCTTTGTAACTCTGGGCAAGGGACTTACTCTTCTTGATCTTCAGTCTCTTTGTTAGTATACTGGAGAGAATAATATCTTTATAAAAGTGTGAGTAACTCCGTAAGAAAGGTGTAAACAGTAGACAGTGTAAGTACCTAATACAGTGATTGGAATAATAAGCACTCAAGGTGTGGTTAATGAATACACCTGTTTTGTCCCAGTTTGCTGGACAATGGAGTAAAAACATTCTTACAAAATGTGCAGATGACATCAAGTTGGGCATGACTACCAAGATCTCTGAAACAAGAATAGAATATTAAGTGACACTACAAACTAGAAAAGTAGTCCCCACCCATCCCCATCTCAAAAAAAAAAAAAAAAAAATTATGCTAAGGAGGAAGAAGGGGAAAACCAACAGAAGAGAGCCTGTGTTGCCTGCAGCCACCTGATGTCACCTGGATGTCCCAGAGACCTGAGACTCAACATGCTCCAAACCAAAATCACCTTTGCGCCCCAAACTTGATCCTCTCACTTCTCCTAGTTCAGCGAACAGTATCACCATCTATCTTATGATGCCAGCCAGAAACCTCAAAAGCATCTTAGACTCCTCCCTGACCTCTAGCCCCATGGACAACTGAGCATGAAGTCTGGTCAGTTTTATCTAAGTATCTCTTCAATCTTGGATTACTTAGTTGGATTACTATCAGCACCGTAATCCAACCTTCTATCATCAAGAGACGTCGGAGTGTGCAGGTTAGAAATCGGTTTCTGAAGTCATTCATACATAATACTCTCAGAATAACAATAAAAATGTTAAAATCACTTTAGGATTTTTTTTCAATTCTCTTTGTTATTAGATAGATCCCAAAGGGCTGCAGTTTTAAAGTCACTTCAATTAATTCATTTTTATGATTATGCCACTAAATACATAATTCGGTTCATCTGTTTCATTTTGGTTTTGGTTTTTAGGATTGATTTTTTATACTTAATTTTGATTTATATCTATGTAAAATATTTGGTCCCAAAATCAAATCTACAAAACAACTTGTATTCAGACAACTTTAGCCTCTCTTTCTCCTCCCCCTTCCCTCTCTAACTCTTTTGCCCAGGTTTAGCCTTCTATTTTATTTTTTTAACTTTTTTTAAAATTTTATTTTATTATGTTATGTTAATCACCATACATTACATTATTAGTTTTTGATGTAGTGTTCCATGACTCATTGTTTGCGTATAACACCCAGCGCTCCGTGCAAAATGTGCCCTCCTTAATACCCATCACCAGGCTAACCCATCCTCCCACCCCTCTCCCCTCTAGAACCCTCAGTTTGTTTCTCAGAGTCCACAGTCTCTCATGGTTCGTCTCCCCCTCCGATTTCCCCCCTTCATTTTTCCCTTCCTATTTTTTTTTAACATATAATGTATTATTTGTTTCAGAGGTATAGGTCTGTGATTCATCAGTCTTACACAATTTGCAGCGTTCCCCATAGCACATACCCTCCCCAATGTCTGTCACCCAGCCACTCCATCCGTCCCACCCCCCACCACTCCAGCAACCCTCAGTTTGTTTCCTGAGATTAAGAATTCCCCATATCAGTGAGATCATATGATACCTGTCTTTCTCTGACTTATTTTGCTTAGCATAATACCCTCTAGTTCCATCCACGCCGTTGCAAATTAGCCTTCTATTTTAAAAATGCAGTAGATATATGTATATATATAGAGAGAGAGAGATAGGATATATATATACACACACATATACATAGATAGGATATATATGTGTATATGGATAGGATATATATATATGCGTATATATATATGTATATCCTTCCTACCTCTTTTAAATAAACAGCATATATACACACAATTTTTCCATTCCATTTTGCTTTTTTCACTTAACAATATAACCTGGAGATAACTCCATAACAGCATAGATTAATATTTCTCATTCCCTTTATAGCTGCATGGTAATCCATTCTTTATTACTATGATGTATTTAACCAGTCCATTATTGACGGGCGTTATTGAGTCACTTCCAGTTTAATTCATATTACAAACAATAGTTACATTGTTTTGTCCTGTGCAACATCAGTGGTCACCCGACTGGCGTCAGTATATCCAATAGGCCCCTCATCCAGTCCATGCTTCACACTACTTGGAGGGTGATCTTTTCTGATCTGGTCATGTTACCCACCCATACCTGAAATTCTTAAATGGCTCCATATTGTTTTTAGGATAAAGATCAAACTCCTTGGCATGGCCTACAAGTTCCCACAAAGTCGCCCCCGTTCATCTCCTCAGCTGGATCTAGCCACCCCCTCATCCTTATCTTCCAGTTTCGGCCACACTGATGTCACATCAGAGCATGCTTCTTCCAAATGCAGGACCTTTTCCCCTCCTCTTTCGCCTGCCGAAAGCACTTACTAGTTAACTTCACCTAGTTAAGGTCTACTTGCCCTGCAGATAGCATCTCAGCTCCTTAGAGAAGCCTTCCCTGACCTCCCTCACTAGGTCAGTGAACCTTTTTATAGGCACTTACATGCACTCAGCTCCATGCTCCACTTCTTATTTGTAGCACTTGTCATCCATGTAATTTCACATTTTTGTATGTAATTTTAAAAATTCCTCTGTCTTCACCACTGGGCTCTGCTCTGTGGAGGCCAGAGCCATGTTTATCCCCCCACTTTCACACATAACCACCAACTCACCTGAGGATTACCAGTGTCCAGCACAGAGCATGTGCTCAATCAAAGGGTAACAACAACTATATGAATGGCTTCTATAAGCCATGTTACTATTCTAGGTGCTCTAAGTATATTGCTTCAATGAATTCTCACAAACCTAAGAAATTGATATTGTTTTTCATCATTTTAATGGCCTTAAGATTTCTGCTTTTCTGATCTTGGTAGTCTGTATTTTCTTTTTTTCTTGTTCATTCTTGTTCGTTCTTACATAAAAGGGGTTTATCAATTTTTATTTTTACTACATTTGATGTTACTGATCATTTTCTACTGTATGTATGTGCATATTTTTTCATTGATTCTGTTCTTAGCTATACTATTTCACTCCTTCTGATATCTTTGGGTTTTATTTTACTTCCTATTTTAGCTTCTTGGGAAGCTCAATTGATCTTCAGTTTTTCTTCTTTTCTCATATATGTAATAAAGACGATACATTCCTAAGTGCTGCCTTACCTGCACCCTACACATTTTGATATGTTGTATTTTCATTTTATTCCCTTCATATTTTCTAATTTCATTGTGATTTCTTTTCTTGCCATGAGTTATTATTCTTGCCAGTGGACAGATGAAAAACTGACATGCAGAGAAGTTAGATGATTTCTCCAAATCACAGAAAACCTATAAAAACTCAGGTATGTCAGACTTCAAAGTCCATGACATTCCCTATATAACACTCTTCCTCCATGCTATAGGAATTAAAGCAAATTAAAGGAAACCAAGCACAGCAAATTATTGGTTAGGAAGAGGAATAAGAGAGAAGGACCTAAAAGTCAGAGTAAATTTCACATCAAATGAACCTCTGATATTGTGTTACTGTTTAAAATTAAAATGATTCTAGCATGTAATTTAAGGCAATGTGTCATTTAAGGGTTAAGAAATAGTCTTTATTTTTTTAAAAAATTTTTTATTGTTATGTTAATCACCATACATTACATCATTCGTTTTTGATGTAGTGTTCCATGATTCATTGTTTGTGCATAACACCCAGTGCTCCATAAACGTGCCCTCTTTAATACCCATCACCAGGCTAACCCATCCTCCCACCTCCCTCCCCTCTAGAATCCTCAGTTTGTTTTTCAGAGTCCATCGTCTCTCATGGTTTGTCTCGCCCTCCGATTTCGACCGCCCCCCCCCCCCCCCTTCTTCCCCCCTTGCTATCTTCTTCTTCTTTTTTTTCTTACTCAGTATTGATTAGTCCTTTCTTTCCAAATTTTAAGTTAGCTAAGTGGTGGTAGGTGCAGCCATACTCCTTGCACATAAAATAAATGGGTCTCACTTTCAATAATTGCTATTTAGGTTAGTTGTAAGAGGAAATGTCTGAAAATTCAGTGGGGTCCTTCATAGCCAGGAGAATTCTCATATTTATTTCTATTTGATCACCCTTGATTCCGAAAGTGCCTCTTCTTTTCTTTTGGTGGAACAGTGGAAAAAATATCACACTGGGAGGCCAATTAACTGAGATCAAATCCCTTCTCCAAGTGTGAACTGGGTCCTTCCCACCACTACCTTTCAACAACAAACAACAAAATCTCATAAAGGTATAGAGCACAAAATCAAAGCCCCTCCTCCCCCACTACTAATTCTACTCCCCTCCCTAGACGTAATGACAGTTATTAAGCTAAACTCATATATATATATACCTTTTCGTATTTATGTATGTGTATGTATACAAACAGTTACATATGTTCTGTGTATATGCACAGACACATACCTATCCCATACACGCATAAATATTCATACATATAGCTTTCCCCCCATAAACAGAATAATTTATTTTATTTTATTTTATTTTATTTTATTTTACTGGGTTAAAACAATGTTTATTATCTCACTTTCTCTAGATCAGGAGTCCAGGTGCAGCCTAGCTGAGCTCCCTGCTTCAGGGTCGCTCATAGGGCTGCCAAGTGTTCGCTGGGGCTGTGACTGTGACCATCTGAAGGCCTGAGCGGAGAAGGATCTGCTTCTGCACTCAGGCATGTGGTTGTTGGCAGGATTCAGTTCCTCCCTGGCTGTAGGCTGCCCTCACTTTCTTACCACATGGCCTCATTATAGGGCCATAAGCAGAAGAGTATTTTACATACTGTACTTCAGTGACATTCCTTTTGGAGCTCTTTTCATGCAAATATGAAGAAATCTACTTTATTTTTTAAATTACTGCACTGTAACAACAGAATGAATTTATCTTGGTTCATACATACTTTCCCCTATTGGTGGTCCTTAAGAGATCTTGGCTTTTTCCTATTGTAAATAATGTTACAATGACAATGCTTTTAAGTGCTTCTATGTGCATATGTATGTATCTCTGAGCACAGAAGCCTAAAAGTCCAATAGATGGGTTGAAGGTGATACATATTTTTTGCATTCAATGACTCCTGCCAAATTACCTTACAAAGAGAATTTAACAATTTATACCCCCCACCACATCCTTGACTGTTTCCCCATTATAGTATAAATCTCTTTATTTTTTACTCAACAAAAGGAGAAAAATATTCATTTAAAATTGAACATTTTTTATTTGCTTGTCTCTTTTTCTAACAAACTGCACTTGTCCTTAAAATAGGCCCTTTTTTTCTACTGGACTGTTGGTTTTGGTTTTTTTTTTTTAAAGATTTTATTTATTTATTTGACAGAGAGATAGAAGAGCACAAGCAGAGGGAGTGGCAGAGGGAGAGGGAGAAGCAGGCTCTGCACTGAGCAGGGAACCCGATGCAGAACTCGATCCCAGGACCCTGAGATCATGACCTGAGCCGAAGGCAGATGCTCAACCATCTGAGCCACCCAGGCGCCCTGGACTGTTGGTTTTGTCTTTGTTGGTTTATAGGAGCTATTTATATAATCTGGACGACTTTGTCATCAATATATGATGCTCAGTCTGTTAGATTTTCTTATAAGTCCATTTATGATGTCTTTGACCATATAAAATATTAAATGTCTTATAAAATTAAATCAATCTTCTTCCTTTATGAATTTTTGGGGATTGTCTTCCTTAGGAAGGATCCCTCACCCAAAACCTTAAAACTATTCTCTTAATAATTTTACACTTTTTTTCAATCAAGAGAGTATTTAATCCAGGAGATCAATAAAAGTTCATAAAGGAAGAAATATTTGAAATTGTCCTGGAAGAATAAATATTTTTCAATAGGCAGAAATGGAGAAAGGATAGCATGAGCAAAAACATCCAGTAGAACTATACTGAGCTTATTCTTGAAAACAACCAGTAGCTGACTCCTCCCTTCTTTTATACTAAAATGCAGCTCACAGAACACACTGTTCTGTGCCTTGCTTTTGTCACTTAACATATCTTCGAAATATTTCCATAATTGTCATAAAGAGCATCCCCATTCCTTTTGAGCAAGGCACAGAATCCCATTGTATGTGAATATCATAATTTATCACTCTACTCTTTATCATTCACCTATTGATGATTACTTCCAATCTTTTGATAATAGAAACAGTGCTGCAGTAAATAAGTTTCTATAGATGTCATTTTCTATAAATTCCTAGCAGAATTGCTGAGTCATAGGATATGCATGTCCATAATTGTGATAGAGGTTGAAAATTTGCCTGCTTTAGTGTGGTACCAATAGGTACTTCTACCAGTAACATGAATGGGCTGCTGATTCCTCATAAGTGTTTTTCAACTTTTTAAATTTTGCCAAATTTTAGGAAAAGGAGTACATCTCTGTGTAATTTTAGTTGCATTTCTGTTATTATAAGTGATATGGACCATTTTTTTTTTATGTGTAAGGGCCATCTGCGTTTCCTTTTCTATGAGCTGTCTGCTTATATTGTTTGCCCATTTATCTATTGGGATGGTTAGTGTTTTGTTATTGATTTATATGTAGCCTTCATACACTAGAGAATTTAGTCTTGTTATGTAATATGACTTACAAATCCTTTTACAGTTTGGCAATTGTTAACTTTATGTATTATAGATTTTGCTGTGGGGAATATTTTTTTATGTAGTTAAATTTAACTACTGTTTCATTTGCAGCTTATGAGTCCTATTTGTATTTAGAAAGGGCTTTGCTGGCGCCTGGGTGGCTCAGTTGGTTAAGCGTCTGCCTTCGGCTCAGGTCATGATCCTGAAGTCCCTGGATCGAGTCCCACATCGGGCTCCCTGCTCAGCAAGGAGTCTGCTTCTCCTTCTGACCCTCTTCCCTCTCATGCTCTCATTCTCTCTCTCAAATAAATAAATAAAATCTTTAAAAAAAAAAAGAAAGAAAGAAAGGGCTTTGCCATTCTGAGATTATATAAGAAAAATTCTCCCAGGGTTTTCTCTAGTATTTGTAAGACTTCATCTTTAATATTTTGAATTTATCCAGATGAAGACTGTGAGATGTAAACCACTTATTTTGTTTTTCCCAGCTTCATAGCACTTAGCTGATAGATTTTGCAGAATTTTGTAATGACTTGGTAACTTATCTTTCTCCCCAGTTGATTGTGAAATGTGTCAGGGCAGAAACTTTGATTTCATGTTTTTATTCCCTAAGCCACCCTGCCCTTTAATCCACTTCGACCCAGCTCCAAGCTTCACCTAGAGCCTGGCAATTAAATAGCTCATACTTCTGCATTTCTTGGCTAGCTGGGGAGGTAAGAGTCCACCTGGGTTAAGGTGAGGCCTTCCAAGGGAGTGGTTGAAAATGAGACTGGGACATTCTCAGCCGGTGCCTTTTCACCAAGCTCAAGCTCTTACCCAGTGCAAGTGCCAAGTGAGTCATTCCGACACATGTAGAGAATGGCATCCTGAGGGGAAGAGAATTATACTGGAAATAGCTGAGCTTGCTTACAGGTGGAGCTTCTCAGCCAGCACTGCAGACAAGCAGCCCCTGCCACGGCAAACGGCAAAGCAATAAGAAGCCTGGCTTGCGCACGGTGGAAAGCTGGGATGTAAAAGCAGTCTCCCTCTGCAGGCCACCAGCAGCCCCCAGAGACCATGTATTCAAAGCAGATGGTGATTGTGGAATCCAACCAGTTCACAGGCAGGGAAGCCATCACTTGCTAGCAATGGTGCTCTAGGGTAGAGGGTAAGGGATTCTGTCCCAGTACTCTGGGGGAAACATCTGGAGGGCACCAGGCCCAGGGAGAAATGGCTCACAAGTCATCTGCTGCAAACTAGCAGCAACAGCTGAGTTCCTGCAATCTGCCACACTGTTCTGAGTCCCAGGAGGGCAAAGAGTGGGCTCCTGGCTCAGGTTGGTCAGGAAAGTAATATATACACATACCAATATGGTGTAAGGCAGCAGAAAGGAATACCCTCGAGAAGGTCCAGGTTGCTCAAAGGAGTGTGAGGAAGAAGCAGGTGCATCCAGCTGGGATGACCAAGGAAAATTCAGAAGGAGGAAGTGATACAGAAGCCTCCAGCAATCAGTGAATGTGCTTGGCACTGGGAGATGGGAGGACCTGAATGCCACTTTATGAGGCCATTAGGAAGTAAAAGGGTGGGGTGGGGCGGTGGGCAGAATAATAGCCCCCAGAGCTTTTCATGCCATAATCCCTGGAATTTGTGAATATGTTACTTTATCTGGCAAAAGAGACTTTGCAGATATGATTAATAAGGATTTTGAAATGGGGAGATTATCCTCGATTATCTAGGGTGGGCTCAATGTAACCCCAAAGGTCCTTATAAGAGGGATACAGGAGTGTCTGAGTTAGAGAAGGAGATGTGAAGATGTAAGAGAGATGTGATGAGGTGACGGACAGAGATGGAGATTTGAAGGTACACAGCTGGCTCTGAAAATGGAAGGAGGGGCCATGAGGGGCCATGAGCCAAGGAATGTGGGCTGTCCCTAGAAGCCAGAAAAGGCAAGGAAATGGATTCTCCCCTGGAGCCTCCAGAAGGAACGAAACTCTGCTGACACCTAGATGTTAGGACTTGCAATCCCTAGAAATGTAAAATAATAACTTTGTGCTGTTTTAAAGCACTACAGTTGTGGTGATTTGTTACAACAGCAGTAGGAAACCGACAGGGGGTGTTAGGCGCTTTGGGAGGTAGAATTCCTTGTGTAATTCCTTCTGGAAAACTCCCACGTGGCCTGGCGTCTTAGATGACTGTGCCCCAATCCCACCCCACATCATGGGAGGGGTTGTGAGGATGATCAAGAACAGGTGAAAGGACTGCCTGCGAAGCTGCCTGATTCAGCATTTCTCATCTCTGTGCTTCTTAAGAGCACGGTCAGGGTACGTGGTACTCCTTCTCTAAAGAGGTTGAAGCTGGATAAGAACATTTGAAATCCACTGGGATTTAAATTAGCAATAAAGAAAATTATGGGCAACTTCTCTCAAATCCTATGGTCAGCAAGTATCTGATTTCCCATTAAACGGCATTTCAAGTTCTGCCATTTCTGAAAGAAGCTTGGTTTTGTTTAGAATTCCACAGTTGTTTATGGATTAGCTACTTCAGAGATGGATTCTTTGTTTGTGAGAGACAACCTTTTGAAAGGGATAGGAAAAAATGGCAAACATATACAGATAATAAGATTAAAAGAAAAAAAATCCAAGCTGTGATATCAGCACACAAAGAGATGGTCATTTATTCAGTCACTCATACATTCATTTAGTCCACACATCTTTAATATTATTTACCATGTACCAGATACTGTAGTAGTTCCTGAAGCTACAATGTTGAGAAAAACAAGTTTGGTCCCTTCCCTACCCTCATAGAGCTACTTTCCAGACAAGAGAAGGGCAGATATGAAAAATCAGGGAAAGTGGAGAAATGGCATTTTATTTATTTTTTTAAAGATTTTATTTATTTATTTATTTATTTATTTATTTATTTATTTATTTAAGAGTGAATAAGAGAGGGAGCACGAGAGTGGGGTGAGGGGCAGCGGGAGAAGCAGACTCCCTGTTAAGCAGGGAGTCTGATGTGGGACCCGATCCTGGGACTCCGGGATCATGACCTGAGCTGAAGGCAGACGCTTAACCAACTGAGCCACCCAGGTGCCTGAGAAATGGCATTTTAAACATTCTTTAGAAGGTTCGCTGGACAGAATGCCGTGGAAAGAATTGTGAAGTGGCATAGATTCCACGTGGAATGAAGCAGCATCTTGAATGCCCTTGCACTACCATTCCTCCGTCCACAGCCGGGAGTGAGAAGCTGGCCATTCTAGACGACATGGCATAAGAAGGTCCAACTGACAGTAAAGAGTGTGCGATGATGACCAGACTCAGAACAGTCCCCATGCACCCAGGCATTGGTACTGCCTTCAAGTTTGTAGCAAGCTTTAGAAACACTGTCTCTCTGAATCCCCATGCTTCCATTTCCCAGAATACACAACCAGCGCAGGAAGGTTATTACAACTATCACTAGCAGATAGTATTACAACCTTGAGGAAACACGACCAAATCGTCATTTCTCAACCCTTTAAACCACATGCCCTCCTGTGGTAAATAGTAAAACTGACTGCCTATTAAGCATTTGAAACGTCAAAATATATTAATCAGTAGGATTAAAAGCAAACCAAAGCAAAGGGTAATCGTAAAAGAACGTTTTGATAGGATCTGGAAGAGCATTTACTTTGGTCATGACAGCAGCGTGAAGTAGTGGGACACAGTGTGGAAGCGTGGAAGAGGGTGCTCCTCAGGGTGCTCATTTTCACATGAAGACCACCGCGCTAGTCTTTGAGCTGGTCATGATTTCCCCCCGGGGATTCTGATCCACCACTCCCCTCACTGCCACCAGGAAGATGAGCCCAGAAAGTGATTATTGACAGCGAGGACGTTAGACCCATATATGTGTGTCCGACTTCTCATCCAACAAATAAGTACTAAATATTTAATCAACATATTTGATGGGAAGATGTCACAGTACCTAAATATAAATGATCTCTCAAAACTTCCTTTATATCCTATTAAAGTATGGTGTAGAGGTTAATCAAGTGAGTCTATATTCAGGTTACCTGACATCAAAGCCCAGTCCCACTGTTCTTTAGCTGTGCGTATGTTGGACAAGCGATCTCACTTCATTGTGTCTCGATTGCCTCCTTTGGAAACTGTGGATATCTGTCATTTCTATGTGTTAAGAGTTTAGTCATCCATTCATTTACTCCTACACCATTCACTATATACACACTGGTGTCAGACAGTTGCTAGGGATATAGCGTATTTACATGTCTAATTTATTTTAAAATCTTCTGGGAGATATAGGTGGTATCCATAGTTACAAAATCGATCTTAGTTTTAAATTTGTTTTACTGCTTTGACCTATTTTCCTGCTTTTTTTGTTGTTCATGATAGTGCCTTAAAATATAATATACTGTGAGAAATGTCAAACTATAATCCACCCATGGTTGTATTATTTTGTCCTTCAGTATTCTCAGGAGCCACAAAACATACAAATAAACAAATAATATGCAACATATAATGCAAATGACATACTGATAAAACAATGCGTATGCAGCAAACATAAGTTAATAGATATGATCCCTGCCAAAAATATTCTCTGGAGTACCCTACAAACATTTCTAAACTAAACAGGGCCACTTGGATTGGATAAAGTTTGTGAAATGTAGCAATACGACCTTGCCACTGCATTCTCCTGATGGCAAATCCTAATTCTCTAACACTTAACAGTAGCCTGCCATTCAATGATTTCAGTGACATGATTGTGGGTGGGTTTCTATTCCAAGATACCAATTGTACTAGGCCTAACTTCTAAGCCATAAATATTTGTTTCTGCTTCTTCTTAACCCCTTCCAGAAAGAGAAAAGTCACTCTCAGGAGCTTTGTTTCAGCTCATGAATACCCATGGGATAAACTGGGACTTTGAGGAGGGACATACCTCTTAGAGTTGCTGGTGACCTGGCCTGGCCTTCAGGACACATGCCTACCTTGGCATCTGGCAACACCAAGCTCTTGGGGCATTTGATTTAAAGGTTTTCTTTAGTGCTATGGGAAGACACTATTAAAACATAAAAGAAATAGAAAAACAGGAAACCATGGCTATATGGCAAACATGACAAAGAGGCCATCAAGACGTGGAGAAGTTCACATTACAATGTATGTCACTTAGAGAGAACAAACACTGTTGGATATAACCCAAGTTCATGAGATAACTATCACTGATCTGGATGGAAATTGAGTATTTATGAAGAATATCAGGCTTTAAACTTCAACTTGTATTGTTTCAAATTCAAATCAGACTTTAAACATCTCATTAGAATTCTTTTAAACAAGAAAAATGTCTTTTGGCTTAAGTTTAGAGATATCCCAGAATATAGATTACAACTTGTAATCATATATTTGTGAAAACTTATTAAGGTGGTTTTTTAAGACTTCCTATAAAATAGGTACAGTATACCAGAGACCATTTCCCACTTGCCTCACCCCCCCACTAGTATTATGTATACTTGAGACCAGAGCCAATTTTTGACCCTTTACTAATTTATTTTATTGAAATGATATATACTTATTTTATTGAAATAATTATATAATCAGAACAACCTACATTGTCATAAACTATTCTCTAGTTCCACCAACTTCTATTTTCATGACTGAACCATCCTTTCTTCTGGACCTGTGTATAAGTTCTTCCTTTCGTCTTGAACATCATACCCCTCTTAGCATGCTAACTTATCATCCATCAAGTCCTAGCTTAGAGATAACCTCCTCCAGGGAGCCTTCTGTCTCCAAGACTGGGCTGGATGCCTGTCCTCTATCCTCCCATGTTATCTTGTACTTTTTCCTATCAAAGCCCTTAATGTAGTAGGTTAGAATTATTTATTAGATCTGTGTCTTGTTCTTAGACCAGTGGTTCTCAAACTTTTTGGCCTCAGGATGTTTTGTATTCTTAAAAAGTATTGAAGACCCTGAAGAGAACTGATATTTATTGTATTAGAAATTAAAATTAAGAAATTCTTAAAATTCTTATTGATTGATTTGCTTAAAATAACAATACAAATGTATTACATGTTAACATCTAAAAACACATTTTTATGAAAATAATTATATTTTTCAAAACAAAAATTTCAGAGAGATAAGTAGCATTGTTTTACATTTTTGCAATGGACTCTCATATCTGCCTTTACATTTAACATGTTGCAATAAATTGTTTTGGGTTGAAACATATGAGGAAAGTCCAGTCTCAGAGACATCTGGAGAAGGGAGGGATATTTTATTTTACTTTATTTTATTTTATTTATTTATTTGATAGAGTGAGAGAGAGAGAGAACACAAGTGGGGTGAGGGGTAGAGGGAGAAGCAGACTCCCCGCTGAGCAGGGAGTCCGATGTGGGGCTCAATCCCAGGACCCTGGAATCATGACCTGAGCCAAAGGCAGACGCTTAGCTGACTGAGCCACCCAGGCGCCCGGGGAGGGATATTTTAATAGCCTTTTCAAGGATATTCTTCTTAATACTATGCTAAAACTTGATGAGTTTTCAATGTGTAATCAGAAAGCCAATCAATGAACTTTCTATATTTTGTTACATTAAAATCCATTGGTCTATTTTCCACTTTGAATGGATCTTTCCTCAGTGTATGATTTTGTAACATCATACAATTTTGTAATTTGGAAAAGAGTGATTTGCTGAGTTATATACATCATTCCAACTTGACAATTTCACTATATAATATCAAAAAAATAAATTTGTTAATATCACTACCATTCTCATCAGAGAAGTCTTTAATTATTGGGAAGCTACAAGCTCTTGTTTTCTAAAACTCTAAGTTTCATTTGAAAGCTCAAATTGTATTATTGGCTATAAATACTGTCGGTTGTTCTCCTTGAAAGGACAAGCTCACTTTGTTCTTTTTTGAGAAAACCTCTGCCAAATAACCACAGTTTGTCAATCGTTCTTTTAATAAAAACTTTGTTCCATGAAAAAAGTGGCTAGTTCAGCTTGCAACTCAATCACAAAATGTTTTTCCTCTGACAACCATCGTACTTCAGTATTCAGCAAAAGTACTTTATGTGTACCTATTTCATTACACAGAATATTAAAAAGATGTATGCTTCAGGTTGAAATTTAATAAAATTAATCATTTTTCCTGCTTTGTCAAGGATGTTCTACTGTCAAATTGGCATTTTTTTTCTGTGTGTGGGGGGGGTACCACTGCCTTGATGAATGTTAAGGAATTCATGCTAAGTTTTATCCACCATTACTTCTGTACCCTAAGTGCAAATGCCAATAGAGTAAAAAAAAATGCCATCTTAGTATTATGGAAAAAGTAGCCTGACCATGAAGATCCCCTGGAAGGATGTCATGGACCCTCATAGGTTCCCTCACCATGCTTTGAAACCTCTGACTTAGAACATAAATTTCTTAAAAGCAGGAACTGCTATCTCAGTATTTGTGTGTCCCCAAGACCTGCACAGCATCTGGCACATAAATAAATAGATTCAGTAATTTTGTTTGCCTAACATTTTCCTCCCCTCTTGCAGAATGTTCTGAACCTAATTTCCTTGCTTTGATGACTCAGGGTCATCACTGTGAACATTGGCTGAAGTACAGTTGCAGCTATTGGGATGTTGTCCCTGCCATAAATTGTCAAGTATGTACTTCATATAGGGGATTTTACTCACTCATTCTTGGTCTGTTTGCCTCCTTCACTGCTGATGGACTGGCCGCTACTCACTCACTGATGATATTAATGTTATAACCTTGAAGAAATATATCTAACTTCCTCCTTTTTTATGTAGTTTTTTTTTTTTTTTTTTCTTTAGAGAGAAAGAGCACAAGAGGGGGGAGCGGGAGAGGGAGAAGCAGACTCCCTGCTGAGCAGGGAGCCCGATGCGGGACTCGATCCAGGGACTCCAGGATCATGACCTGAGCTGAAGGCAGTCGCTTAACCAACTGAGCCACCCAGGCGCCCTTATGTAGTTTTTAATCTTTAAGTTTAAAATAGTAAGTGAAATAGGCCAAAACAGCTTCTGAGCTGTCTATTGAATCAAGCGCATGAGCTTTAGTGCATGGATTTGCCAATATTTATTTGGTTAACCAGAGGCCGCTTTCAATTTTGTTTCTTATGCTGAGTCAACCCTGTGTCTCTGAGATTTCGGGATAACTGAGTTTTGTGTCGATGAAGTTTTGCTATCCATGTGATTGCAAAAATTCACCAAAATACACTAACTTATAATTCAAGTTAAATAAAACCATATATCTACTGTTACAGGGATGAAGGTACAGATCTTCCTTGACTTATGATGGGGTTATGCCCTGAAAAACCCATCATAAGTTGAAAATATTGTAAGCTGAAAATGCATGTAATACACCTACCCTATAAAACATCATAGGTTAACCTGGCCTGCCTTAAACTTTATCAAAACACTTAAATTAGCCTACAGTGGGGCAAAATCATCTAACACAAAGCCTATTTTATAATAAAGTGCTGAAGATCTTGTATAATTTATAGAATACTGTGCTGAAAGTGGAAAACAGAGTGGTTGTCAGTGTATTAGTTGTTTACCTTTGTGTTCACACGGCTGATGGAGCTGCAGCTCGCTGCATCATGAGAGTTTTCTGTGCTTATTGTCTCCAGGGGAGGAAACATACATCCACTAACTATAACATGTGATTATACAAAATGCATGCAAATTCTGCCTCCCTGCCATCTTGTGCTGTTTTGTCCCCTTAAAGAACTACCTAACGTAGTGTTTCCCAAAATGTTTTCTATGGCATACTAGTGAGAGTTTCTTAGGGGTACCAAGGGGGAAAGAGGTCCTGGGGTCACAACACTACTTCATCTTTAAAAATTTAACTTCCGGGGGGGACTTGGGTGGCTAAGTTGGTTGAGCAACCGACTTGATTTTGGCTCAGATGGTGATCTTGGGGTTGTGCGCTCAGAGCCCTGCATTGGGTTCTGCGCTGAGCTGGGAGTCTGCTGGAGATCCTCTCGTCCTCTCCCGCTGCCCCTCGCCCACTAGCACTCCCTCTTGCTCTCTAAATAAAGAAAATCTTTCAAAAGATTAAAAAATAAAAATTTAATTTCTAACTTGTGCACTCAGCTTGTGCTATATTAGTTTATATCTAGTCATACTGTTCTATAAGGTGGTTAAAATTAAGAGTGCATTAAACTCATTTTAAAAGGCCACTTTTAAAACTGCCATCAGTGTTTTGTGTTAATTCTTTCTTAAAAAATATTCTCAAAGAGACCCCAAGAACGTACTCATGGAATACTCACTGTGACGTCTAAGGGTATAGACAGCAAACAGCAACGAACATTTCTTTTCAGATAAAATAAGTGTATTTAACAGCATGTTCATGATCAGCGATTGCAACATTCTCACATCTTTCTTACTTAGTAGAAATAGAGAAAGAAACTCACTCATCCCAAATCTTTCTCTTTTTTTAAGATTTTATTTATTTTTTGACAGAGACAGAGATAGCGAGAGCAGGAACACAAGCCCCGGGAGTGGGAGAGGGAGAGCAGGCTTCCCGCCGAGGAGGGAACCCGATGTGGGGCTCGATCCCAGGACCCTGGGATCATGACCTGAGCCCACGGCAGACGCTTAACGACTGAGCCACCCAGGCGCCCCATCCCAAATCTTTCTTTGCAGTGGTGACCCCAGGGTGTCACACAAGAAGAGGGAATTGTCTGGGTTTCAGGTTTGAATGAGGAGAAAACTTTTAAGTTAAAGCTATCATAATTAATCAGCCCACCCGACAAAGAGGCCCACCACTTGGGAAAGTCAGCGATTTCCATTGCCTGGAGCCTTGAGGTCTCCGGGATGGTGAAGCGAGCTGTGAAGGTGCAGCTCCTGGCCTTGAGGTCTGCAGTGAAGCT